>NC_089498.1:53191309-53494339 GCF_036850765.1 Saccopteryx bilineata | reverse complement strand
TTGGCTCAGTTGGTAGAGCATCTGCACAGTGTGTGGAAGTCCCGGGTTCGATTCTCAGCCTGGGCACACAGGAGAAGTGCTCATTTGCTTCTCCACCCCTCCTGTCCTCCCTCTTCTTTCTTTCTGTCTCTTACTTCCCCTCCCGCAGCCAAGGCTCCGTTGGAGCAAAGTTGGCCCAGGTGCTGAGGATGGCTCCATAGCCTCCGCCTCAGGCTCTAGAAGGGCTCCGATTGCAGCGGAGCAACGCCCCAGATGGGCTAAGCATCGCCCCCTGGTGGGCATGCCGGGTGGATCCCAGTTGGGCGCATGCAGGAGTCTGTCTGCCTCTCCTGCTTCTCACTTTGGAAAAGATACAAAAAAGAGAAATCCATCCATATTTTTCTTTATTTCTAATAAGCATTATTAATAATAAAATGTAATCAACACTTTCTTTTCTTTTTTTACTGAAAAAATGTGAAATTGTTAAAAAAAGTTATACTTTGTGCTTTTCTGTATGTTCAGTGATTTGCTTTATTAGGGTCAGGATTTGTTTGCTGCATAAAATATATTAAACACGACTTCACAATTACAAAATTGTGGAAAAATTAAATAAGGCCCAGCCTGTGGATTACCGTTTCTAACGACGTCCCTTCTTTTCTCACAGTGAGTTTAAGCCAAATAAAAATGAAAAGAAAGGGTAAGTATATTTGAGGTTAGAGAACTAAATTGTGTTAGTTGGTATTTATATTTATTTCAGATTATATTTTCATAAACCATTGATGTGTTTTGGTACAGTATCTCATCCAGACCCCAACCAGCCCAAGCCTGAGGGTTGGAAGATGACCCCTATGATGGGAAAGAACCCTTATGAGTTAGCTGTAACTGACTTCCTGCTCTTGAGGCTGCCTTGCGGTGCTGAGTCACCAAACCAGCAAAATGCCTCTGTCCGACTGCACTGATTTAACAGGGAAATGAGATTACAGTCTTACATGTAGGGAGTTTACAAGATTCCAGCTCCTTTTTGTCTCTTAATAGTTCTTCAGATAATTGTAAGTAGTGCTTTTACTTGGTATTCAGCAGTTGCTGGTCATTGTGTTTCATACGATCTTTTTAAATTATTTAATAGGATCCAAAGTTTTAAGTATAGCTATTACCAAATATTTGCATTTGTTAAAGTGCCATTCACAAACCAGATAGCACTTTAAAAAGCAAAAAGAAGAGACTTTGTAGATCCACTGAGGTTTTTGCATTAGAAGAGAATTTTAAGAAGACATTCGAGAAGGATTAATGATGTATGATAAAAATCGTATGTTTTATCTGAAAAATGAAATGTTACTCTTTGGATCTTCATCATTTTTTCCCCTATCTTGCTTATGATAATTATATCATTCACAAAAAATCCGTACTTTTTCCACCTAATTTTATATCGCAGTTTTTCTTTTATCAGTTTTTTATTGAGATATAACCGACTTCTATTATATTAAAACACATATATTTTTTAGCAATCTGATTTTATGTGTGCCTTTTTGAGATAATTCTTTCTTCCTTTATAGTTGCTATTATCTAGGCAGTAGAGATTGCTCCTAAACCAATGCATTGCTGCTGAGTGACCTGTTTATCTGCCTGTTCTCCCTAAAGTCCTGCTTTCTCTAAACTCAGTAAATAAACAGCTCACACAATCCATTTGAAATAACACTAATTATATTTCTCTAAAATCTATTTCTTCAAATTCTACAAATTAAAACTTTAGAATCTTATCTTTGGCATGATATCTTGCTCTGTTCACTTCCACAATATTTCCAGAGTGTTAGAAGATGCCATAAAGTGTTAAATGGTCCTGTTGTCATAAGCACTCCATTCTCAGGGCTCACTGCTCACAACACAGGAGGAAATTATTGCTTTATACATCATCTCCCATCATGGGATTATCGCTTACAGCCTCGACCTGTTTCAAAATGAGAGTTGTGGCTCTGCATAACCACAGGTGGGTACTTTTCGCAACAAGAGGAATTTGTAACATGAAAAGAGGATAAAGGCATTATGCCAAAATATTAACTTGGTTTTATTACTAGCCTCAGAGAAAATGTTATTTTTTATTGAAATAGTATATATGAGATGTAATAAGCAAACACATTTGGATACATAAGTGAGGAGTTATAAATTTTTTATAGAAACATATATAAAAATTTTAAAACCTTTCCAACATATACTTATTTAAATATATTCTATTTTATTTTGAGACTCTTGGTTGCTTGGAAGCTATGTTGCTATGTAATCAACAGATTTCAATGCATATACAAGTAAATTTTTTATTAGGCTGAATTTACAGAGTAAGTTTTGTAGGTGAGATTGGGTAATTGTGATATTATTTGTTATTATTGACACAATGTAGAGTTTTTGTTTGCTTACAGTTTTATTTAAAAAGTCTTAAATCAAATATTTTATCCTCATTTATTACACATTGGCTAAAACTAGGAAGGGAGTTTTGTTTTGTTTTTAATTTGCAAGGATTTGTAGATCTTTAAATCTACATTTATTTTTTTCAAGAATTTTTTACATTGGCTGTTTATTATCATTTCTATTATTAGAAAATAGAAATAATTTTGTACTGTTGTAATTCAGAATCTCTTTATCACTAATATTTTTAGTCTGTTTAATCTAGCAAAACCTGAGAAAATTTTAAAGTTTTATATTATTGTTTTCTTCTATTTTTCTCATATATTTTGATGTGTTATTATTTCTTCATTCATTCATTTAAGTTAATCTTGTAGTTAAGAACTTTTTATTAAATATCAAGGTAAACCTCTCTTTCTTTGAGGAAGAAAAACTGGGAAAAGAACTATTATGAATGTCTGCTTCATGGGATACTTATTCTAGTAGAAAAGGCATGGGAAGATAAATAAATAAAATATAAAAACTCTTTTAAATAATGAGATAAGCTATGGAGAAAAATAGAACAGAGAGAGATACGAGGATAAAAAAAATAATGTGATGCTCTTTAAAATCGGTGATGAAGAAAATATCACCAACTGTCCTGAGATTCAGTAGATTCTTGAAGATGAGGTAAGCAGAATTCTGCAATCTCTATAATAAGACTGAAAGCAAAAAGAAAACAATGGCAAAGACCCAAAGAAGAGCTAATACTTGGAGGTGTAATGTAACAGCAAGCACACCAGTGTGGTTAAAGCACTCTGACAAAGATGGACAATGCTAGAAGAGGATATGGAGAAGAGAAAACAGAAGACTTAGGGAGGGCAAGAAGGGTAGCAGTTGCCTACCATAGCTGCAGTCACGATGCGAGCTTTATAAAAAATCAACAATCAGTAATCGGTAGCTACAAAATAGTTATAAGGAATCTAGTCAATAATACTGTGGTAACTATATATGGTACTAGGTGGGTACAGATAATTTGGAGAGGGACACTTGGTAAAGTATATGATTGTCTAACCACTATGCTGTACATCTAGAACTAATACAAAATAATATTTAATCCATTTCAAGCTAATTTTTGTGAGTGGTGTAAGATAGGGATCGGATTTCACCTTTTTATATGAATACCCAGTTGACCCAACATGACTTATTGGACCATAATTTGCATCTAGATTACCTTGTACACTGTACCAAATGAAATAATAACAGTTTTCCCCATAACTAACAAGCGTAAAGAATTATGACTGACAGCAAACCAGACAACAGTCTCATCTTAGACATTTGACTTCAGTGTCATATTTATAGGGGAGCCCAAAAGTTAGAAATTTGGCTTCAGTAGTAGTAGCTTTTCATTTGTAATGAATAGGAGATATGTAATAGTTAGAAAATGGTTAATCTGCTTGTTATTCTCTCTCCTAATGGCTCCCTGGCCTTTACTCTGAAATGTAGCAAAAAGTTTAGCTTTGCAGGAATGTCAGGAAAAGCTTACATTGGGGAGGGACTTAACAATTAGGGGAGTTTAAATCACAATAGTTGCTTTTAAAAGCCTAGCCACAGGATTTACTATGAAAAGTTAAAGCCTGTAAATTAGTTAGAAAGGTAGTTCACCAATATTACATCTTTACTTTATATCCTAAGAAAGAGGGAGTATTTTCACAGATAATTTCCAGAGGCAGATGGTCCCAGAGATGCCAGGTCCCAGCTACTCCTGGGAGACGCCTGACCCCAGCTGTCTTGAAGATTTCCCAAGGACACCAGATAGGACTGTGCTGATTAAGCCTGTGCTACATCAGAAGAACTTGCAGAGGAGAAGTTTCTGCAGCTGAACCCCTGCTTCTTGCATATTGTTACATCACTATGTGCATGGACTTTTCCCTTTTTTCTCTTTTGATCCTGAACCCTATAAAAACCACCAGCACCAGCAGTTAGTTCTTTTGGACAGGAGTCACCTGCCTTTGCAAGTTGCTGCAATTTGATGATACCACTTATACCTACTTGGTCCTCTTCTCTCTTTATTGGCATTAAGGGTAGCGAGTGACCCTGAATCTGGCTTTGTTTTCTGGTTACAATATGTGCGGTATATATAAATATCTAGCAAGATGTGCAGATACAAGATTTCAGGTTGGCTCTTTATGCCCAGATATTTTGCATCATAAAGAAACATTAGATAATCATTCTCTGATAATTTGGTGGTTTCTGAAATACATATTATGAAACAGAAGCAGTGCAATATGATTGCATCATAACAGAAAACACACGGGCTTATTATATATACATTTACCTGGACTCAAGATACAAATATTTGAGTCTGAATAGCATATTAGACCTGAGATCTTGGCTGGCTTTTCATTTACTTCTGAGAATGAGTACCCTAAGGAAAAGTGAACACAGAAGTATATGACATACATAAAATTTCAAGAAGCATTTATCATCATGATCATGGATTTTTTTTTCTCTCCGTAGAAGGATCTAATAGTGGTTTTAGAGGGTTTTTTAAATTTTATTTTAGGAGCTCCTGTATTATGCAAAACAAAAGCAGAAAAAGCCTGACCTGTGGTGGCTCACTGGATAAGGCGTCAACCTGGAAACACTGAGGTTGCCGGTTCAAAACCCTGGGCTTGCCTGGTCAAGGCACATATGGGAGTTGATGCTTCCAGCTCCTCCTCCCTTCTCTCTCTCTCTCCCTCTCTCTCCTCTCTCTCCTCTCTAAAAATGAATAAAAAAAAACCCAGAAACAAAAGCAGAAAAAATTATATTAGCAGTCATATCTTTTTCAAAACTAAGCATATATGCCACAATGTATTTGCAACTATTTTTATTAACCTCCCAATTAGAACATGAAATCTAAGTATCTAACACAAAAACATGCCAGGCATATATATAAATTCTTAATAGCTTGACCAGGCAGTGGCGCAGTGGATAAAGCATCGGACTGGGACCCAGAGGATCCAGGTTCAAAATCTTGAGGTTGCCAGCTTGAGCGCAGGCTCATCCAGCTTGAGCGTGGGGTCACTGGTTTGAGCATGGGATCATAGACATGACCCCATGGTCATTGGCTTGAGCCCAGAAGTCACTGGCTTGAAGTCCAAGGTCACTGGCTTGAGCGAGGGGTCATTTGCTGTGCTGTGGCCCTCCCCTACTCCAGTCAAGGCACATATGAGAAAGCAATCAATGAACAACTAAGGCGCCACAACAAAGAACAGATGCTTCTCATCTCTCTCCCTTCCTGTCTATCTTTATCTGTCCCTCTCTCTGACTCTCTCTCTGTCTCTGTCAAAAAAAAAAATAGTTGATTGACTAAAACCTTAAAATAAAAGAGTAAAAATTCTAGTATTGGTCAACGAGGAGGAGCTTTTAGATTATAAATTCCTGGAGAAGCAAACAAAGAACACATTACTAACTTAGAGGATAATGGGGCTATATAAGTCATTTTAATTTTTTTATTTTACTGTTTACCTTATACATACATGTGTACAAAGGTTTCTCATATGTTAATACTGGCCTGAGAGATACACACCTCATTAGATTATTTATAAGTAACTTCAGACTTAGCTGGTTAAGTAAAATATATAATTTCATTTTATGTGAGAAAGGTAAATAACTGACCTAAACTAGCACTACTAGAGAGTGGCAAATCTGAAATTCAAACCTGTCACTACTCCAAACCCAGAGCTTCTCTCTCAAATTCAGCTAGAAAATAAAATACTTAAATAACTTCTATTTCCTCATCAAATATTACTATCCCAGGGTAACATTCTACACTACCTTAAATTGACTCTCAAAAACAAATTCTACAAAGATCTGTGAGGTTTTCATTAAAATGTGTGTTTAGACATTTTGTGATTTTTTTAAAGCAATACCTTTTCTGCTGCCGGTGATTAGTGTCATGATTATAATGAACATCCATTCTTTCTTTTCTTTTCCCAAACAATATGGTGTTTGCATTCAGGGAGTTCTTTTATATTTGTCAGTTAAAAATGTGCAAGGATCAAGGATAATCCCTTTAACTACTCCTGGCAGTTAGCCCACACTGTAGCAACTCTTGTCTTATTCCCTCTTATTCTTATTGAGTCAATGCTGTTAGTGAAGAGAGGCAGCTTTGCACAGCTCTAGGTGGGGAGGAAAAAGCATGACAGACTCAGCTGTTAGTAGTCTTTTCCTCAGAGCCCAAGCTGTTCTATTGCAATCAGGTCACAAATAATAGATCTCTCCCTCACTGAAGCACTGCTTTGAAAATAACATCTAGATAAGAGTTTAGTGGTTACGGGGCGGGGCGGGGGGGAGGGAGGAATGTGAAGGGGGTTGGGGGAAGAGTAAAAGAAGGACAAATACAAGGTGATGGAAAATGATTTGACTTTGGGTGATGGATATACAACATAATCTACTAATCAAATGTTGCAGTGATGTTTGCCTGAAATCTATGTATGTTTGTTGATCAATGTCACCGTGTTATATTTAATTTTCTAAATAAAAAATAACATCTGTTCAAACAAATTTATTTTCTTTTGCAAAATTTTGTAAAGTTTGATCTTTAAAAAATTAGTAGAAATCTCATTTTTATTCATGAATATATGATTTTGTTGTACCTTCCCTGGTACGGAAAGAAATATTATATATATTTACCATTAACAATATCATTGAAATTATACTTTTGCTAATTAAAATATTTAAGCTGTTGAGCACATCTAAGTTCCAAAAGATGTTTTAATATGTATTATATTTAAGATACTCATCTAAAATTGCTTAGTAACAACAAATTAAAGTCAATTTTTGCTTTAAAACGTACTTCACTTTCACATAAATATACCTTATAAGCATGATTTCCTAGACCAGTGATTTTCAACCTTTTTCATCTCCGAACACACATAAACTAATTACTAAAATCCTGTGGCACACCAAATATGTATATATTTTGCCAATCTGACAAAAAAATAGGTATAATTTTGATTCATTTACACTGGACAACTGTTGTTGTGTTAACTGTTGTCATTTTTTAAAATATTTGACAATCTAAGGGAAAAGAAGTCAGTCCCCCTAACTAGTCAGGTATTGTATGTTTTAAACATTCTTCTGGCACATCGGTAAAAATCACTATCTTAGGCAGTGATCAAAATACAGATGTGTTAGCCCTGGCCAGTTTGCTCAGTTGCTTGGAGTGTTGTCCTGCAACATCAAAGTCGTGGGTCCAATCTCCAGTCAGGGCACACATGGGAAGTGACCTATATATGCACAATTAAATGGAACAACTAAGAAATGCTTCTCTCTCTCTCTTTCTCCCTTCTTCTCTCTGTCTCTCTAAAATTAATTTTTAAAAATTCAAATGTGTTTTATAAGAAGACTACTTTATGCTTTTATACCTCTTTGAAATTATTTGCTACATCTATTTCTTACATGTAATACCTTAATTAAAATAAAATATATATTATATAACATATTATATGTAAAGTAAAGTTACTGAAATTTATTTCTGTAAAATATTGGATAGATTTAAATTATGTGCTTATCCCTTATTCTGGGTTCTATCCTGGTATTATTAAAAGGAGGAGGCAAGCCTGACCTGTGGTGGCGCAGTGGATAAAGCGTCGACCTGGAAATGCTGAGGTCGCCGGTTCGAAACCCTGGGCTTGCCTGGTCAAGGCACATATGGGAGTTGATGCTTCCAGCTCCTCCCCCCTTCTCACTCTCTCTCTCTCTCTCTCTCTCTCTCTGTGTCTCTCTCTCTCCTCTCTAAAAAAAAAAATGAATAAAAGGAGGAGGCAAAAAATAAAATGAATCATCTGGTAATATTTCTTTAAGATCTTAACTGTTCTAGTAAAGATTAAAGGCACATAAAAAAATTAAAGAATTATACAAAACAGTAATATAGACATTACATTTTGGTTTGTAAATGATAGACACCTAAATCAAATAAGCCTAAGCAGAAAGTTATATCAGCTCATGTAACTGGAATGACCATGGGCACAGGTGAGTCTCATTTTTATTTTCTCATTTCTATCTTCTTTCTCCAGCCTCCTCCTTATCTCTCTTTGTGTAAATTTCTAACTCTTTCTCTAGTCTATCACTATTTTTCCAAATCTCAGCAACTCTCTCTAACTACATCTCTCATTGTCCAGGCTTTTATAGCTTTCTTAAGCTTCTTTTCTCTTTTTGTAATGCTTTAGTTTTTTCTCTCACCCCAAGAGTTGCATATGGCACAGAGTAACAGAAATAAATTAACAGAAAATTTAATAACATTAAAATGTAAGTTTTCCAGATATAGGCACTCAAATGCAGGTTTGACAACTTTAAAACACGAGACCAAGTTTATTCTCCTTTCTGCTCTGCATCCTGAGCACATGGATTTGCTCCTCAAATTTGACTCATGGTCTATGCTTGAGTTCCAGCCATTACAAATATGGTCCAAGGGCCCTAGCTGGTTGGCTCAGTGGTAAAGCATTGGCTCAGCATGTGGATGTCCTGGGTTCAATTCCCAGTCAGGGCACACAGGAGAAGCAACCATCTGTTTCTGTACCCCTCCCTTTCCCCCTTTTCTCTCCCTCTCTTTTTCTCACACAGTCATGGCTTGATTGGTTTGAGTGCATTAGTCTTGGGCATTGAGGATAGCTCTGTGGAACCTCTGCCTCAGGCACTAAAAATAGTTCAGTTGCAAGCATGACCCCAGAGGGGGGTTGCCTGCTGGATGCAAGTCAGGGCACATGCCGGGGAGTCAGTCTCTCTATCTCCCCTTCTCTCACTTGGAAAAAGAAGAAAACAAAACAAGCAAAATAAAACAAACAAAAAAATGTGTTCTAAGAAAAAAAAAATTGTGTTCCAGGAAGAAGTATGATGGAACAATGGTATATAAAAAAAATAATCCTAATGGGAAGACTTTCTCAGTAGTTTTTCCAATCACTACAGATGTGTTAAATGGCCTTTACTAATTATAAGAAAGTTCAGCCAATTTACTCTTATTTCTATTAGTGAGAAAGAAGCACAGAGTTAATGGAAGCAACTGGAAGTTCCTGCCCCTCACTATCTTCCCATATTCTATTTCTCTTAGAGATAGCATTGCCAGCTTCTAGTCCAAAAGATAGAGGAATTTCTAGAAATTATTACAGAAATTTATAAATATTTTCTCATTATTGCCTTTCTACATAAGGTAGTCTAAGGGAATTCTGTATGGCTGCAACTATTCTCCAAATTCAATTCTAAACTTATCTGCTAGGAAAATTCTTCTTTATGATTTGCAATATTTGTCTTCTAACATATCTCTGGGAAGTAAAATTTATGAATCTGGACTAAAGCCAGGAATGAAGGAGTATGTGATGGGATTGTTTGCCGCAGGGAATGTCTGAAATTCATCTCTTTACCAGCTGCTCAAACTGCAATTTGCAAAGCCAAAAGGAATACAGCCATTTGTTCTTTGTGTTACACATAAAAAAATCAAATCATTCTGACTCTGACAGGGAATGCAAAAAAAAGAGTAACAACAGCTACCAATTTTCTGTACTCATTATATACCAGAGATGGCATTAAAAGTTTATATAATCTCCTTAATTCTTCAAGACATGTATGTAACATTGTTATGTACTCATTCCTTAAATGATAAAATCAAAATTTAAATAAATTGTTTTTTTCACAAATAAATTTCTCACATTTCAAAGCATTTCTTAACTTCAATATCTTTTCAGTATTCCATGCTGTTTTCTACTTGAAAAAGTAAAATAGTTTTAAATGCAATATAACAAAGTAGAATAAAATGAATGCTCTGGACATGGTGACAGAAAACTGGGTTGCATTACCAGTTCTACAGCTAAAGATTCTGTGACCTTGGGAAAGTCACACATTTACAATTTGCTCTGATTTTAGAAATAAAACTATTTCTTTGCCACTAAATATATTTTAGGTCTGTTCCAAAATTAGAAGAGTATGCATCCATTCCAAGTACAACATAGGAACTCAATCATTTATATTCTAAGAGATAGACCAGAGCCATTTAACCTCTCTACAGATTATTGAGTTATAGACTCTTGATTCAAGAAAAGCTAGATGCACAGAGACCTGGTGACTTTCCACATTTTGTCCTACTACACTTCCCACAAAAGCCAGATGTTGTTACCTGGTAGTCAGTCTAGGCAGGAATTAATCTGGTTTAACATTCTTTATTCCTTTGTTATTTCCTAGATTTGTCTGGAAATCCTTCTCACTTGGACACATGTCTTTTTTTTTTTTATTAAATTTAATGCAGTGACATTGATAAATCAGGGTACATATGTTGAGAGAAAATATCTCTAGATTATTTTGACATTTGATTGTGCTGTATACCCCTCCCCCAAAGTTAAATTGTCTTCTGTCACCTTCTATCTGGTTTTCTTTGTGCCCCTCCCCCCCCAGCCCCTCTCTCCTTCTTCACCGCCTCCCCCCTCCCACAACCCCCCGCCCCTGTTGCTATCACATTCTTGTTCATGTCTCTGAGTCTCATTTTTATGTCCCTTCTATGTATGGATTCATCTTAGTTTTTTTTCTGATTTACTTATTTTACTCTGTATAATGTTGTCAAGGTCCATCCATGTTATTGTAAATGATCCGATGTCATCATTTCTTATGGCTGAGTAGTATTCCATAGTATATATGTACCAAAGCTTTTTAATCCACTCGTCCTCTGACGGACACTTGGGCTGTTTCCAGATCTTCGCTATTGTGAACAATGCTGCCACAAACATGCGGGTGCATTTCTCCTTTTCGAGCCATTCTATGGTGTCCTTGGGGTATATTCCTAAAAGTGGGATAGCTGGGTCAAAAGGCAGTTCGATTTTCAGTTTTTTGAGGAATCTCCATACTGTTTTCCACAGTGGCTGCACCAGTCTGCATTCCCACCAGCAGTGCAGGAGGGTTCCCTTTTCTCCACATCCTCGCCAGCACTTATTCTGTGTTGTTTTGTTGATAAGCGCCATTCTGACTGGTGTGAGTGATATCTCATTGTGGTTTTAATTTGCATTTCTCTAATGATTAGTGATGTTGAGCATTTTTTCATATGCCTATTGGACATCTGTATGTCCTCTTTGGAGAAGTGTCTATTCATCTCTTTTGCCCATTTTTGGATTGGGTTGTTTGTCTTCCTGGTGTTGAGTTTTACAAGTTCTTTATAAATTTTGGTTATTAACCCCTTATCAGACGTATTGTCAAATATGTTCTCCCATTGTGTAGTTTGTCTTTTTATTCTGTTCTTGTTGTCTTTAGCTGTGCAAAAGCTTTTTAGTTTGATATAGTCCCATTTGTTTATCCTGTCTTTTATTTCACTTCCCCGTGGAGATAAATCAGCAAATATATTGCTCCGAGAGATGTCCGAGAGCTTACTGCCTATGTTTTCTTCTAAGATGCTTATGGTTTCACGGCCTACATTTAAGTCTTTTATCCATTTTGAGTTTATTTTTGTGAGTGGTGTAAGCTGGTAATCTAGTTTCATTTTTTTGCAGGTAGCTGTCCAATTTTCCCAACACCATTTGTTAAAGAGGCTGTCTTTACTCCATTGTATTTCCTTACCTCCTTTGTCAAATATCAGTTGTCCATAGAACTGTGGGTTTATTTCTGGGTTCTCTGTTCTGTTCCATTGATCTATATGCCTGTTCTTATGCCAGTACCAGGCTGTTTTGAGTACAACGGCCTTGTAGTATAACTTGATATCAGGAAGTGTGATACCTCCCACTTTATTCTTCTTTTTTAAGATTGCTGAGGCTATTCATGTCCTCTTTTGGTTCCATATAAATTTTTGGAATATGTGTTCTATATCTTTGAAGTATATCATTGGTATTTTAATTGGTATTGCATTGAATTTATAGATTGCTTTGGGTAATATAGACATTTTAATGATGTTTATTCTTCCTAACCATGAGCATGGTATATGCTTCCACTTGTTTGTATCTTCCTTGATTTCTTTTATCAATGTTTTGTAATTTTCCGAGTACAAGTCTTTAGTCTCCTTGGTTAAGTTTACTCCTAGGTACTTTATTTTTTTGGTTGTAATTGTGAAGGGGATTGTTTCCTTAATTTCTCTTTCTGACTGTTCATTGTTGGTGTATAAAAATGCTTCTGATTTCTGAGTATTGATTTTATATCCTGCCACTTTGCTGAACTTATTTATCAGGTCCAGTAGTTTTTTGACTGAGACTTTAGGGTTTTCTATATACAATATCATATCATCTGCAAATAATGATAGTTTTACTTCTTCTTTTCCAACTTGAATGCCTTTTATTTCTTCTTCTTGTCTGATTGCTGTGGCTAGGACTTCCAGGACTATGTTAAATAAGAGTGGTGAAAGGGGGCACCCCTGCCTTGTTCCTAATCTTAAGGGTATTGCTTTTAATTTTTGCCAATTGAGTATGATGTTGGCTGTGGGTTTCTCATAGATGGCTTTTATCATGTTGAGGTATGTTCCCTGTATTCCCACTTTGCTGAGTTTTGATCATGAATGGGTGCTGGATTTTATCAAATGCTTTTTCTGCATCTATTGAAATTATCATATGGTTTTTCTCCTTCTTTTTGTTTATGTGATAAATCACATTGATTGATTTATGAATATTGTACCAGCCTTGCCTCCCCAGAATAAATCCCACTTGATCATGGTGTATGATTTTTTCCATATATTGTTGGATCCGGTTTGCTAATATTTTGTTGAGGATTTTAGCGTCTATATTCATCAGAGATATTGGCCTATAATTTTCTTTCTTTGTGTTGTCTTTGCCTGGTTTTGGAATCAAAATTATGCTCGCCTCATAAAAGGAGCTTGGAAGTCTTCCTTCCTCTTGAATTTTTTGAAATAGTTTGAGAAGGATAGGAGTTAGTTCTTCTTTGAATATTTGGTAGAATTTCGTTGTGAAGCCATCGGGCCCCGGACTTTTCTTTGTTGGGAGTTTTTTGATAACTGTTTCGACCTCATTTGTTGTAATCGGTCTGTTTAGGTTTTCTGATTCTTCCAGATTGATTTTTGGAAGAGTGTATGTTTCAAGGAATTTGTCCATTTCATCTAGGTTGTCTAGTTTTTTGGCGTACAGTTCTTCATAGTATTTTCTTATAATATTTTGTATTTCTGTTGTGTCAGTTGTTATTTCTCCTTTCTCATTTCTAATTTTATTTATTTGAGTCCTCTCTCTCTTTTTCTTGGTGAGTCTACTTAAAGGTTCATCAATCTTGTTTACCTTTTCAAAGAACCAGCTCCTAGTTTCATTGATCCTCTGTATTGTTTCTTTAGCCTCTATGTCATTTATTTCTGCTCTGATCTTTATTATTTCCTTCCTTCTACTACATTTGGGCTTTACTTGCTGTTCTTTTTCTAATTCTTTTAGATGCAGGGTTAAGTTGTTTATTTGAGCTTTTTCTAGCTTCTGAAAGTATGCCTGTAGTGCTATGAACTTCCCTCTCAGCACTGCTTTTGCTGTGTCCCATAAATTTTGAGTTGTTGTATGCTCATTGTCATTCGTTTCTAGAAATTTTTTTATTTCTTCTTTGATCTCATTCTTAATCCATTCATTGTTTAACACCCTGCTATTTAGTTTCCATGTGTTTGAGAATTTTTGAGCTTTTCTGCTGTGATTCATTTCTAGTTTCATGCCGTTGTGATCGGAGAAAGTGCTTGATATGATTTCAGTCTTCTTAAATTTGTTGAGAGCTCTTTTGTGCCCTAACATGTGGTCTATCCTAGAGAATGTACCATGAGCACTTGAAAAGAATGTATATTCTGTTGCTTTAGAGTGAAAGGTTCTGAAGATATCTATTAAATCAAGTTGATCTAGTGTTTCCAATAAGTCTGCTGTTTCTTTGTTAATTTTCTTTCTTGAGGATCTATCTAGTGATGTTAGTGGGGTATTGAAATCCCCTACTATTATAGTATTGCTGTTGATCTCGCCCTTTAAATCCATCAAAGTCTGTTTTATATATTTGGGTGCTCCTATATTAGGTGCATAGATATTTATAATAGTTATATCTTCCTGTTGGATTGCTCCCTTTATCATTATGTAGTGGCCTTCTTTATCTCTTACTATATCCTTTGTTTTAAAGTCCAATTTGTCTGATATAAGTATTGCTACCGCAGCTTTTTTTTCATTTCCGTTTGCATGAAATATTTTTTTCCATCCTTTTACCTTCAATCTATGTGTGTCTTTTGTTCTAAGGTGTGTCTCTTGTAGACAACATATGTATGGGTCCTGTTTTCTAATCCACGCAGCTACCCTATGTCTTTTGATTGGATCATTTAATCCATTTACATTTAAGGTTATTATTGATATGTAGTTGTTTACTGCCATTTTCTTCTTTAAAGGTGTATTCCTTTTTTTGCTATATTCTTTTCCCACTTTGATCTGTTTACAACAGGCCCCTTAACATTTCCTGCAGCATTGGTTTGGTTGCAATGAATTCCTTGAGTTGTTTTTTGTCTGGGAAGCTTTTTATTTCTCCTTCTATTTTAAACGATAGCCTTGCTGGATAAAGTAGTCTTGGTTGTAGGTTCTTGTTCTGCATTACTTTGAATATTTCTTGCCATTCCCTTCTGGCCTCAAGTTTCTGTTGAGAAGTTGGATGTTATTCTTATGGGGGCTCCTTTGTAGGTGATAACTTTTTTTTCTCTTGCAGCTTTTAATATTTTCTCTTTATCGCTTAGCTTTGGTATTCTAATTATGATGTGTCTTGGTGTAGGTTTCTTTGGGTTTCTCTTTAATGGAGTCCTCTGTGCTTCTTGGACTTGTGAGAGTTTCTCTTGCATAAATTTAGGGAAATTTTCAGCTATTATATGATTGAACAACATCTCTATTCCTTGTTCCTTTTCTTCTTCTTCAGGAACCCCTATGATGCGGATGTTATTTCTCTTCATGTTGTCACAGAGCTCTCTAAGAGTTTCCTCTGACTTTTTGAGTCTCTTTTCTCTTTTCTTCTCTGCTTTCATGCCTTCATTCCAGTTGTCTCTAATTCACTGATTCGATCCTCTGCTCTATCTATCCTGTTTTGAATTCCTTCCATTGTGGTCTTTATTTCTGATATTGTATTTGTCATCTCCGACTGGTTCTTTTTTATACTTGCTATTTCTTTATTTAGGTTTTCAAACTGCCCCTCCATTGTTGTTCTAAGATCCCTAAGCATCCTTACAATCATTATTTTGAACTCCGCATCTGGAAGTTTGATTATTTCCATATCACTCAGCTCATCTCTCAAAGGTGTCTCTTGTGGTTTCATTTAGGTTGCACTCCTTTGTCTTCTCATCATGGTGTTTTAGTCTGCCTCCAGTTTTCAGTTGTGTTATTTCTAGGTCTTCTTGGGTTGGTATCAGCTATTATTTGTAATCCACTTTCGGATTTGGGCAGCTTTGAAGTCTTGATTTGTTTGTTTTCTTAACAGGTGATAGTCTTGTTAACTGATCTCAGCAGGGGGCTTCCTTGAAACAGGGTTATTGTGTCTTCCTCTTTGCTCCTTGGTTTTTGAGAGCTGTTCTTGCAGTTCAGTGTTGGTTTTTCATGCTGATTTTTCCTAAATTGATTTGTATTCCAGTTTGGTGTTGAGAGCTGGGCATCTGTGCGTCCGCCTACTCCGCTGCCATCTTTTGTATCTCCACACATGTCTTTTTGAATGCTTGTTTTCTATTTCCTAATTCTTACTAATTTCTTTATGAAATCAATCTCCCATCTCTTTCTGCTTCCTTCCTTCTCACCACTGTACCCAAGCTTTCTCTTTCTGCCTATCTCTAATGTCTGTCTTGGTTATTAGTATCATCTTGAGTCACCACTAAAAGAAGACTGTAAGAACTGGTACATCTATATTGTATTTTATTTAGTTCTGATACAACTCGAAATGTTTCTGGTGATTATTACATCATCCTAGATCTTGTAGTAAGGAAGACATAAAACAGAGTTCCCAGCTATTGCTTGAATAACATGTTATGTGGGCAAAAAATAAACTTTTGTTATTTTAAGCATCTCAAATCTGAAGGTTGTTAATCACCAAAGTATATCTTAACATATCATATCTGACTCATCTGCAGATCAGAAGGTTTTATGCCTTGTCTGAAAATATATACCAACACCAAATGGACCTTTTGAAGTTCCACTTAATAACTTAAAACTAATGTTGGGGGAAAATACCTAGCTTAATAACAACCCCCTAAAAAAACTTAAGTTTCTTTAATGTGCAATTTTCTAACAACCATAAAGAGAAACATCAAGAAAAAAAATCAATGAGTTCAACTTTTCTAAAATTATTTATTTATTTATATTTGTTAAGTGAGAGGTGGGGAGGCAGAGACAGATTACTGCATAAGAACTAACACTTATCCTTCCCAAGCTATTCCAAAAATTTAAGAGGAAGAAAGACTTCCAAGCTCATTTTATGAGGCATGCATTATTCTCATTACAAAACCAGGTAAAGGCACTAAAAAGAATAAAACTATAGTCTAGTATACCTGATTAACATAGATAGTAAAATTCTCATCAAAATCTTAGCAAACCCAATCCAGCAATACATTAAAAAGATCATACATCATGATCAAATGGGATTTATTTCAGAGAAGCAAGGGTGGTACAATATTTTCAAATCAATAAATGTGATTTATCTCATAAACAAAAAGAATAAAAATTACATGATTATATCAATAGATGCAGAAAAAGCATTTGATAAAATTCAGCATTAATTTATGATCAAAACTCTCAGCAAAGTGGGAATACAGGGAACATACCTCAACAGAATAAAGGCCATATATGACAAACTGACAGTCAACATCATACTCAATGAACAAAAATGAAAAGCAATCTCCTTAAGATCAGGAATAAGATAAGGGTTTCCCCTTTCACCACTCTTATTCAACATAGTTCTGAAAGTCCTAGCCACAGCAATCAGATAAGAAGAAGAAATAAAAGGCATCTAAATTGAAAAAGAAGAAGTAAAATTGTTATTATTTGTTAATGATATAATACTGTACATAAAACAGCCTAAAGTCTTAGTCAAAAAACTACTAGACCTGATAAATGAATTTGGCAAGGTAGCAGGATAGAACATTAACATTCAGAAACCAGTGATACTTTTAGAGGAGAGGGAGAGACAGAGAGAGAGAGAGAAGGGGGGAGGAGCTGGAAGCATCAACTCCCATATGTGCCTTGACCAGGCAAGCAGGGTTTCGAACCGGCGACCTCAGCATTTCCAGGTCGATGCTTTATCCACTGCGCCACCACAGGTCAGGCACCAGTGATACTTTTATACACCAACAATAAACTATCACAAAGAGAAATTAAAAAATCACTCCACTTCACTATTGCAACAAAAAATAAATAAATAAAGTAATTTGGAATAAATTTAATTGAGGGAAAAGACTTTTACTTGAAAAATTATAAGACATTGGAAAAAGAAATCAAGGAAGATACAAATAAGTGGAAGCATATACCATGTTCATGGATAGGAAAAATTAACATTATTAAAATGTCTATATTACCCAAAGCAATCTATACATTCAATGCAATTTCTATTAAAATACTTATGGCATACTTCACAGATCTAGAACTGTGGACAAGTCTTGCTGGGGGTGAGGACAATGGAGATGCAAAGACCCGACTCTGGGGACCAGGTTCAGTGATGCAGATCCATCAGGAAGTAAGCTAGCTTTTATATATGGGTTCAACCTATAGGGTGTTATAGCATGTCCTTCATAGCCAATGGCTGAAAAAATCACGGAGCTGCATGGTTGGTGCTAAGTCACTTCCTTATAGTGGGCAAGCTTCCTTCCTGGGTATGCCCAGGAGGCTTCTGGGAGCTGGAGTATTTTCACAGCCTTACATCAACCGCAGCTGCTAGGAATGCACTCTGTACTCCACCAATATCTCCCCCTTCTCTTTTAATTAAGGCCAATTGGACTTGATGAATGACAGCTTGCTGTTGTTTTAGCTTCTGAATGCTATGCATTATGCAACAGAACCCTAAAACTAAAACAACTATAATACCTATTATACTATATGCTAATAGATTAGCTGGAATAAACAATGAAGTAAGCTTCTGTAATGTTTGACTAGTTAGGAAATAGAACAGGGGTTCTAAACAGGGGATTCCTCTTAGAGGTCGGGATTTCATTTCCCTCTCATTGTGTTACAGAGACTTTCTAGGTGCTGTTAAACCCAGTTCCGTTTTGATTGTAAAAAATGGACATAGGGCCCTGGCTGGTTGGCTCAGCGGTAGAGCGTCGGCCTAGCGTGCGGAGGACCCGGGTTTGATTCCCAGCCAGGGCACACAGGAGAAGCGCCCATTTGCTTCTCCACCCCTCCGCCGCGCTTTCCTCTCTGTCTCTCTCTTCCCCTCCCGCAGCCAAGGCTCCATTGGAGCAAGGATGGCCCGGGTGCTGGGGATGGCTCTGTGGCCTCTGCCTCAGGCGCTAGAGTGGCTCTGGTCGCAACATGGCGACGCCCAGGATGGGCAGAGCATCGCCCCCTGGTGGGCAGAGCTTCGCCCCTGGTGGGCGTGCCGGGTGGATCCCGGTCGGGCGCATGCGGGAGTCTGTCTGACTATCTCTCCCTGTTTCCAGCTTCAGAAAAATGAAAAAAAAATAACAAAAAAAACCAAAAAAAAAAAAAAAAATGGACATAGGTCCATGCATGCCCCCTTCCCACAAAGTTCCCAGCATCCAAACACAGAACAGATGGCTTGCCATGGGCTGCGTACTGCATATGGTTTCAAGGCACATTACACAAATTATAACAACATAACAAATCATACAATTTCAACAATTACAAAGGTACATTTCACCAGTCTCTGAGCACTTTGCCAAAAGCACAAAATATCCTTGGCCTTCCTTCTAGCCATGGGAAAAGCTTCCCGGGGCAAGAGACTGCTGCCAGCAAAGCCGCTCCCACCCCCATCAGGGTATTTCACATTGTCCAAAATCTGTAAGTCCATCCAACAAAGGAGCTAGTGCTCACTCAAGTTGTAGTCCAGGAAATCAGTCCATGCACATGAGGTCTCAGCCACTCCCCTTATCTCTGCCATCCTGGTAGGTCTTACACTGTCCCAAAGAGGAGCACATGGCAATGGCAGTCAGCATTTCCATCTCTGCTCTGGAGAGCATGATGGCATCCACCCCTATGTCCCAAAATGTCAATGAACCCACCAGCGGCTTAGCAGGCACTCCCTGCCATTCCAGCAGCCATTCAGCAATGCAAGCCTTGCTTCCATTCATCCTCCCACCGCAGCTGCTGCCGTTTACCTTCTGGAGTCTGTGAATCACAACTCCGGCCCAATTCTCCTCATCCTCCAAAGATGAACTAAAAACACCAGCTCGCACTGCTGGACTCGAGCCCTGGGCTGCCGCCGCTTGCGTCTGGGAGTCAGCGGTTACTATAGCACATAAGCAAAAACAGAGTACCAGGGCCTGGGGGCCTGTCAGGGGCAATTCTCTGGGCCCACCCCGCCAAAGCCTCCACATTTCCCCAGGTGATGAGGCATGCACACAGGCTGAAGGTCTTCTTCTGGAGTGTTGAGGACCTGCTCCCCTTAGGCGTAGTCGGTGTAGAGAAGGCCAGGGCTATGGCTTTGGATGGGTGAAAACAGAACCACTTAGTGGGTGCCCAAGAAACCCTATCAAGCAGGTTGGGGGGTTCCTGGTGTAAGGTCGGTGGATAGAGGGATGGTCACGTGGAGAACTCAGACCTGCCCATCTTGGCTAGGACCGCCCACAATCAAGCCCGCCAAAGGAAGCTTCCCAGAAACCATTTGGAAAGAAGTGATCGTCTGCCAGCCAGTGAAATTTTACCATGTCATAGTAGCTCCACTTCCCTAGAGGGACCTTTTAAATATCTCCCACTTGGTTTAATCCGTGCAACTTCCCTAGCCTCCATCTTTCTTTCCTTGGGGCCAGAGAACCTTGCCGGGCAGGATGTGCACTCTGTACTCAATAAAGCCGTTTATTATTCCACACTTTGCAGTTCTGGCCCTCTTCCTTCCTTCTCGGCGGGGAAAAATACCTTACATTTTGGTGCCAAAACCCAAGAAGGAGTTAGAAGTCTGCAAGGACCGCTCCTTTCTCCTCCCCTCCGAGAAAGAACCAGGAGAAAGTACCAGGATCTCCGATCTCCAACCCACTTCGGCGCACGGTGTGGTAAGTCCCCTGCCTCCAGCTTTCCTCTCAGTTCTTTCCTCCGAGACTCCCTGTCCGAAACCGTAGCTACATCAGGGAACTCTTTTCTGTCCGAGTGAGCGTGTGCTTGTGGAGACCTCCCCAAGCACATCCACTTTCATCCGTAGCTGGACATTGAGTTTTTAGGATGCTAATGCTCAGGTCTGACCACTCCGAGAACTGAGTGCAGCTGTTAGGGCACAGGAATTTCCCTCCCTAAGGAAGAAGAAACTGTTCTTCTTCTCCGCTGTGGCCAGGCCACAGAACCCACTCAATTAGCCTCCTGAAGGGACTTTCGGTGTTAACACCCTCACCAATTTAACTATTGCCAAAAAAGCTGGGAACTGATTGGAGATCTCTTACATTCATGGCCTCTAATTATTTGTGCACCTGTCCTTAATCTCTGTGCTGCCTGTTCCACCACGCAGGCCTTTTTCTGGCCAGAGAAACCTCACCTAAATCCTCTATTTCAAATCTTTCCTTCTCCGTGGACTCCAAACTCTCTCTCTCTTCCCTTTGCAAAAACCTGTTTCTTATTCGCCATCTACTACCTTCTCTTTCTCCTCCCCTGCTGGCCAGGGGCCCCTCCCTTCACTGTGTTCTCTAGTCCCGCCTCCATCAGGCCTTTCTCAGCCTGGCATTGGCTCTTACACCAGTTTTCAGGATGTCCAACCCCAATTTTCTTGCAGGAAGTTCCTGCCCTGTCCAGCATTTCCTGCGGGATCTGGGTGCTGGGCTCCGCACGAGCCCCCCTCCTCTTATTCCCAATCCCCCAAACCCCTATCTGGAACCTGTGAACATGGCATTTAAAGTTTTTAATGGTCCCAACTAGTAGAAACAGGCCTGTTCACCAGGCCCCCAAGAAGCAGAAGGTAACACTCCAAACCCAAACTCTTGTGGCAACCCTGAGACCAGCAGAGCCACCAGCAGCTTGCTTTAAGTGTGGCAAGCAGGACCACTAGTCCCAGCAGGGCCCCTGCCTGTGGCTGCCCACTGAGCCCTGCCCTGACTGCAAGCAGCCCAGTCACTGGCGGAGTGATTGCCCCTTTGGGCAACAGGTTTTTTCCTCAGCGCCTCTACGTGGAGGACAAGCTGCCCAAATGGAAGGCCAATCCAGCAAGGTGGGTGCATCACTCAAACTCCTAGGACATGGCCTGGACTCAGAGAACCCAGGGTTCTGCAACAAGTGGGTAAGTCAGTCCATCTCATTTCTTGTGGACATGGGTGGGGGCTGCCTTCTCTTTTTGCCTTTATACTCTGGACCTCTAGTTCCCTCACAGGTTTTGGTTATGGGAATGGATGAGACCCTCTTCCTTTCCCCTTTTTACGCCACTCCTGACATGCAGTTCTGCCTCAAGCTTGGCTCCTTATAGGACCACTGGCAGTCGGAACCACTGGACTCCATCTCCAGCTCACCAAAAGGCTGGACCCTGAAAATTCCCGTATTACTTCTCTTTTTTAAAAAATCCTTACAGGACTTCATCTGTGAAGTTTTTCCAATCACGACCACACAGATGTTCCTCCTGACACCCCTCAAAGCCACCACCTTCCAATCTCCCCTTCCCCATGATGCCCCTATTCAGCAGGAAGTAGCCAGATGAATAAACGGCGCCCTTTTCCTATTTAACACAAAAGGTCAGAATGTAAGGTCGGTGGATAGAGGGATGGTCACGTGGAGAACTCAGACCTGCCCACTTTGGCTAGGACCACCCACAATCAAGCCCGCCAAAGGAAGCTTCCCAGGAACCATTTGGAAAGAAGCGATCGTCTGCCAGCCAGTGAAATTTTACCACGTCATAGTAGCTCCACTTCCCTAGAGGGACCCTTTAAATATCTCCCACGCGGTTTAATCCATGCAACTTCCCTAGCCTCCATCTTTCTTTCCTCGGGGCCAGGGAACCTTGCCGGGCGGGATGTGTGCTCTGTACTCAATAAAGCCATTTATTATTCCACACTTTGCGGCTCTGGCCTGTTCCTTCCTTCTCGGAGGGGAAAAATACCTTACACCTGGGATCTAAATTGGTGAAAAACACAAGCATAACCTCTCCCTTGCATTAGAAGAGGGTGTGATCCCCGCCACTGTGCTGTGGCTGGATCAGTCCAGCATCATTTCAGAGAGAGGGGCAGGGGAGAGAGAGAGTGAAAGATACAGAAAAATAAGACAGACAGAAAAAAAAAAAGACAAAGACACATGCGGGTGAATAGGCTGGTCCATGGGTCTGCAGCAGGAACACGTGTTGGAGAAAATGGTGTCTGAGAGGCTGGGGTGGGGCATTGATCCCCAGCAGGGAATGCGGAAATAGCTACTTCCGCTTTTTCAGGTGGCCGAGCTAATGGCGTGGTTTCTAATGAATCTAGTTTTGTTTCCGCAAGCTCAGCTGCAAGTCCATCATTTTTGGTGGTCCAACCCTTTTCTTTCTCTACAGGGGGAGGTGAATACGAAGGTAGGGGTTCCTCTGAAAGAAGAGTAGCCTGTAGGACCTTAGGGACCGGCGGAGGGTCCCCAGCAGGAGCACCGGTCAAGCAGGCGTGTATCACTAGCAGGGCAGGAGTGAGGCCGAGAGGGAAGGTTTGTCCCCCATGTACTTTAGTGAAATGAACATGCTGGAAAGCTCGGGCCCAAGTATCTGAGTCCCAGAGGGGCGCGTCCTCAATCCAGGGATTGAGACCAGAGAGAATCTCCCAGTAAGTACAGAGATCCTTTTCACTAACTTTAACTCACCTACTCTGCAATAGGGTATGCAGGGCTTGAGTCTGTGGGGCTCGAGAGTGGGGGAGAAGGTTTCCCATTGCAAAGGGTCACTCATCTGTCCCTTGGATGCCTGTTAGGTCCCTGCCCCATGTTCGGGCGCCAGTTGTGGACGAGTCCTGCTGGGGTGAGGCTGACAGAGACGCAAAGACCCGACTCCGGGGACCAGGTTCAGTGATGCAGGGACCAGATCCACTTTATTCAGGAAGTAAGCTAGCTTTTATACATGGGTTCAGCCTATAGGGTGTTGCAGCATGTCCTTCATAGCCAATGGCTGAAAAGATCAGGGAGCTGCGTGGTTGGCGCTGAGTCACTTCCTTATAGTGGGCGAGTTTCCTTCCTGGGAATGCCCAGGAGGCTTCTGGGAACTGGAGTATTCTCACAGCATTGCATCAGCCACAGCTGCTAGGAATGCGCTCTGCGCTCCACTCACATAGAACAAATATTCTAAAAATTTATATGGGACCAAAAAGAAGCCAAATTGCCTCAGGAATCTTGGAAATGAAGAACAAAGTGGGAGGTATTACCCTTCTTGATATGAAATTATATTACAAGGCCATTGTAATTAAAACAGCTTAGTATTGGCATAAGAACAAGCATATGGATCAAGGGAACAGAAAGAGAACACAAAAATAATCCTATGCCTTTATGGTCAATTGATATTTGACAAAGGAGGCAACTATTAAATGAAATAAAGACAGTATCTTTAATAAATTGTGTTGAGCCTGACCAGGTGGTGGCACAGTGGATAAAGTGTTGGACTGGGATGCGGAGGACCCAGGTTTGAGACCCCCGAGGTCGCCAGCTTGAGTGTGGGCTCATTTGGTTTGAGCAAAGCCCACCAGCTTGGACCCAAGGTCACTAGTTTGAGCAAGGGGTTACTTGGTCTGCTGTAGCCCCATAGTCAAGGCACATATGAGAAAGCAATCAATGAACAGCTAAGGTGTCACAATGAAAAGCTTATGATTGATGCTTCTCATCTCTCTTCATTCCTATCTGCCTGTCCCCTTCTATCCCTCTCTCTGACTCTCTCTTTCTGTGTAAAAAATAAAAATAACAAATAAATAAAATAAATTGTGTTGAGAAAATTTGACAGGTACATGCAAAAAAAATAGTAAAACCAGACCACCAACTTACACCATTAACAAAAATAAACTCAAAATTGATTAAAAAAACAACACCTAAATATAAGTCATGAAACCATAAAAATCTTGGAAAAAACATAGGCCATAAACTCTCTGTTATCTCTCATAGCAATATTTTTGCTGATATATCTCCACAGGGAAATAAAATAAAAAAATAAGTAAACAAATGGGACTATATCAAACTGAAATATTTGCACAGCAAAAAGACCTTATTAACAAAATAAAAAGACAACCCACTCAGTGTGGAAACATATTCACTGATACATCTGATAAGGGGTTAATAACCAAATTAATAAAGAATTTCTAAAACTCAATACCAGGAAATTAAGCAATCCAATTAAAAATTGGGCAAGGGACTTGGAGAGGCACTTCTTCAAGAGGACATAGAGATGACCAATAAGCATATGAATAACTGTTCAATGTCACTAATTGTCAGAGCAATGCAATTAAAACCACAATAAGATACAACCTTATACCTGTCAAAATGGCTTTCATTAACAAATCAACACACAACAAATGCTGATGAGAGTATGCAGGTGGGAATGCAGACTTGGGGAAGCCACTGTGAAAAACAATATGGTGTTTACTCAAAAAGTTAAAAATAGAACTGCCTTTTGACCCAGCTATATCACTTTTAGGAATATATCTTAAGAATGCCAAAACACTGATTCAAAGGAATATATGCATCCCCATGTTTATTGCAGCATTTTTTACAATAGCCAAGATCTGGAAACAGCCCAATTGTCCATCAGTGGATGACTGGGTAAAAATCACATTGTACAGATACACAGAAATACTACACATCTGTGAAAAAGAAGGAAATCTTACCTTTTGTGATGGCATGGATGGATCTGGAGATTATAATGCTAAGTGAAATAAGCCAGGCAGAGAAAGACAAATATCATATAATATCACTTTCCATATTTCCCCAGGTATAAAATGCACCTTTTTTTGAAAAATTTGGGGACTAAAACCTGGGTGTGTCTTATACAGTGGTTGTGGCATTTCAAATGCCATAGATGGAACTGAGGATAAGGCAATATATGAAGAAAGTGATTCATCATCAGACACAGATGAGGACAAGCTAATAGATGGGAGTTTTGACAGTGATGAGGAGTTGTATAAATTTAATGATGAATAAAATTTGAGTTCAATAACTTTATGTAATACATTTTTTTTTCAAATTTTGGGCCCCAAAATTAAGGTGAATCTTATACATGGGGAAATATGGTGTACGTGGAATCTAATAAACATGGTGAACTGAGGAATAAAATAGAGGCAGAGGTGAGGTCATCACAAGCAGAGGGGCAGCTGTCTGGGGAAGGGGAATAAGGGGATGGGATCAGAGAAGGTGAAGGGATTAATGAAATTATATATATATATATATTTATATATATATATATATAAAACATAGATACAGATAACAGGACAGCAGATCCCGGAGGAAAGTAGGGGATAAAGTCAGGGGGAAGGGGGTAAATGGGGTGTAATGGGGTCACACTATTGGGGGGTGGGGGGTGTTATACTTAGTGGGTCACTTAAAACTATGTTAACACAATTAATTAGAAAATTTAATAATAAAAAATGTGATGATTAAGACTCTTCACATCACTGGCCTGGAGGAGTCACAGCAGCAGAGCTTCTCAATTCTTTCCCCAAGGCTCCTTAGACTTGAGATGAATTTTGCCTCACCTTTCTTTAAACTTATTTTCTCATCTTTTAGAAGCATTTTTCTGTCAATTTTTGAAATTTATGAAGTGGTGTTTGCTCCTAGTGGCATAAAAATGGGTATCTGTTTTAAAGTTGGTAAACTTACCAATTTTCTCTAAACAGTTATAAAAAATCACACTATAGCACCATTGATTCTGGCACATAATTGACTCTCCAAAACACACACAAAAATGCATTGCATCTGAATTTATAATTTTACATTCCAGTCTTTGTTATAAATGCATGACTAATCTTTGACATACTTGATAATATTTTGGGAGCACACCTGCTAGTACCAACTAGTACCAACTTGTTTTCATGTGTTACATCACATTGTTACCACATGCAAGCTTTAGGTTTAAATTCTATGAAAATGAAAGATTACAAGACGTTTTTATAAGTCATATTCTTAGCTCATGCAAAATATTCAACTAAAGCAGACTAAATCAGCCTTCTCTTCTAAGACCTATTTTTAACCAAAATAAATTTATGACTTTACTATTAAAACATGTATTGTGCCAATCACAGTTTATTGCAATATTATTCTAATAATATGGGAGTCTCATATGAAGTATACTAACAAAGCCCACAAAATGCTTACTTTATTATTATCAAGCAATATTAATAGTAATTCATTGCATCTATTTTTTCAATATGCACACTCATACTAATATACACAGTTTACATAGGAAAGAAATTTCTCTTTCTAAAGTTTTAGATATAAAAAGATAAAGAATAATGATGATAGACAGACAAATATGACCAACCAATTACAGAATACAGCTCTCCTGAGCTATCAGTATTTTTAGAGCAAGGAGATGACAATATACATTTCTTTAGTGATGTTTCTCATCATTATTAAAATAAATTCTGAAATAAAATATTTTTTCAAAAGAAAAACAAATGATTTGAATTCAAATAGTATGATATACCTCCAGCTTTATTCTTTTTCTTCAGAATTGTGTTGGCTATTTGTTTTTTTGTTTTTTTATGGTTCCATACAAACCTGGTGATGTTTTGTTCTATTTTTTTTTAAACAGCTTTGGGATTTTGATGAAGATTGTATTAAATTTGTATATTGCTTCGAGTAATATGGCCATTTTAACTGTTGATTCTTCTAATCTATGAACATGAAACATTTTTTTCATTTCATTGTGTCTTTTTCAATATTTTAAATATATTTTGTAGTTTTGAATATATAGGTCCTTTACACCCTTTGTTGTTTATTTCTAAGTATTTTATTTTTTTTATTACAATGTTAAAAATAATTGTTTCTTTCAGTTCACATTTCAAAGTTCCATTGTTGGCACATGGAAAAGCAATAGACTCTTGTATATTGATTTTTTATCCTGAAAGTTTACTGTATTGGTTTATTGGGGTTTTTTTTGTTTTGTTTTGTTTTTGGTTTTTTGTGTGTTTTTTTTCTGAAGCTGGAAACGGGGAGTCAGTCAGACAGACTCCCGCATGCGCCTGACCGGGATCCACCTGGCACACCAACCAGGGGGCGATGCTCTGCCCATCCGGGGCATTGCTCTGTCGCGACCAGAGCCACTCTAGCGCCTGGGGCAGAGGCCAAGGAGCCATCCCCAGCGCCTGGGCCATCTTTTTGCTCCAATGGAGCCTCGACTGCAGGAAGGGAAGAGAGAGACAGAAAGGAAGGAGAGGGGGAGGGGTGGAGAAGCAGACGGGTGCCTCTCCTGTGTGCCCTGGCCCGGAATTGAACCCTGGACTTCCGCACGCCAGGCCGATGCTTTACCACTGAGCCAACCGGCCAGGGCCGGTTTATTGGTTTTTTAATTTTATTTTAATGAGAGGAAGGGAGGCTGAGAGGTTCCAGGACCCACCCAGGAAGCCCAATAGGGGATGATGCTCTGCCTATCTGGAGCTTTGCTCCTTTTCTTAGCAACCAGAACCATTCTTTAGCGCCTGAAGCAGAGGTCATGGAGCCATCCTCAGCACCCCAGGCCAACTCACTCAAACAAATTGAGCCATGGCTGTTGAAAGGGAAAAGAGAGAGAAAGAAAAAGAGGAAGAGAGAGAGAAGGGGAAGGGATGGAGAAACAGGTTGTCACTTCTCCTGTGTGCCCTGACTGGAAATCAAACTCAAGACATCCACAACACAGGCTGAGGCTCTACCACTGAGCCAACCATTCAGGGTCTGGTTTATTGTTTCTAATAGCTATTTGATGGAGTTTCTGGGGTTTTCTAGATATAGGGTGATGTTATCTGTAAAAGTAATGTCTTTATTCTTCTTTCTCAATATGGATATCTTTTATTTGTTTCTCTTGCCTGGTTGCCCTGGCTAAAACTTTCAGAACTATGTTGAATAAGAGTGAAGAGAGTGGGCAGTCTTGTCTTGTTTCTGACTTTAGAGGTAAAGCCTTCATTATTTTTACCATTTAGGATGATATTAGCTAATGGTTTGTCATATATGACCTTTTTTTTTATAATTTGTTTTTACAATTTACTAAATCTTTTTTTTATTAATTTTAATGGGGTAACATTGAAAAATCAGAGTACATATGTTCAGAGAAAACATCTCTAAGTTATTTTGACATTTGATTATGCTGCATTCTCATCATCCAAAGTCCAATTGTCTTCCGTCACCTTCTATCTGGTTTACTTTGTGCCCCTCCCCTCCCCCAACCCCCTTCCACTCCTCCCCCCACCCCGTAACCACCACACTCTTGTCCATGTCTCATTTTTATATCCCACTTATGTATGGAATCATATACTTTTTAGTTTTTTCCGATTTACTTATTTTGCTCAGTATAATGTTATCAAGGTCCATCCATGTTGTTGTAAATGATCCGATGTCATCATTTCTTATGGCTGAGTAGTATTTCATAGTATATATGTACCAAAGCTTTTTAATTCAATTGTCCACTGATGGACACTTGGGCTGTTTCCAGATCTTCGCTATTGTGAACAATGCTGCCATAAACATGGGGGTGCATTTCTTCTTTTCAAACAGAGCTATGGTATTCTTGGGGTATATTCCTAAAAGTGGGATAGCTGGGTCAAAAGGCAGTTCCATTTTTAATTTTTTGAGGAATCTCCATACTGTTTTCCACAGTGGTTGCACCAGTCTGCATTCCCACCAGCAGTGCAGGAGGGTTCCCTTTTCTCCACATCCTTGCCAGCACTTATTCTGTGTTGTTTTGTTGATGAGCGCCATTCTGACTGGTGTGAGGTGATATCTCATTGTGGTTTTAATTTGCATTTCTCTAATGATTAGTGATGTTGAGCATTTTTTCATATGCCTATTGGACATCTGTATGTCCTCTTTGGAGAAGTGTCTATTCATTTCTTTTGCCCATTTTTTGATTGGATTATTTTTCTTCCTGGTATTGAGTTTTACAAGTTCTCTATAAATTTTGGTTATTAACCCCTTATCAGATGTATTGTCAAATATATTCTCCCATTGTGTAGTTTGTCTTTTTTATTCTGTTCTTATTGTCTTTAGCTGTGCAAAAGCTTTTTAGTTAGATATAGTCCCATTTGTTATCCTGTCTTTTATTTTACTTGCCCATGGAGATAAATCAGCAAATATATCGCTGTGAGAGATGTCAGAGAGCTTACTGCCTATGTTTTCTTCTACAATGCTTACGGTTTTAGGGCTTACATTTAAGTCTTTTATCCATTTTGAGTTTATTTTTGTGAATGGTGTAAGTTGGTGGTCTAGTTTCATTTTTATGCAGGTAGCTGTCCAATTTTCCCAACACCATTTGTTGAAGAGGCTGTCTTTACTCTATTGTATGCTCTTACCTCCTTTGTCAAATATCAGTTGTCCATAAAAGTGTAGGTTTATTTCTGGGTTCTCAGTTCTGTTCTATTGATCTATATGCCTGTACCAGGCTGTTTTGAGTACAATTGCCTTGTAGTATAACTTGATATTTGGAAGTGTGATACCTCCCACTTTATTCTTCCTTTTCAAGATTGCTGAGGCTATTTGTGTTCTCTTTTGGTTCCATATAAATTTTTGGAATATGTGTTCTATATCTTTGAAGTAAGTCATTGGTATTTTCATCAGTATTGCATTGAATTTATAAATTACTTTTGGTAATATAGACATTTTAATGATGTTTATTCTTCCTAACCATGAGCACTGTATATGCTTCCACTTGTTTGTATCTTCCCTGATTTCTTTTTTTTTTTTTTTTTTTACAGAGACAGAGATAGACAGGGACAGACAGACAGGAACGGAGAGAGATGAGAAGCATCAATCATCAGTTTCTCGTTGCGCGTTGTGACTTCTTAGTTGTTCATTGATTGCTTTCTCACATGTGCCTTGACCGTGGGCCTTCAGCAGACCAAGTAACCCCCTGCTGGAGCCAGCGACCTTGGGTCCAAGCTGGTGAGCTCTTTGCTCAAGCCAGATGAGCCCGCGCTCAAGCTGGCGACCTCGGGGTCTCGAACCTGGGTCCTTCTGCATCCCAGTCCGACACTCTATCCACTGCACCACCACCTGGTCAGGCTTCCCTGATTTCTTTTATCAATGTTTTATACTTTTCCGAGTACGAGTCTTTAATCTCCCTGGTTAAATTTATTCCTAGGTACTTTATTTTTTTGGTGAAGGGGATTGCTTTTTTAATTTCTATTTCTGACAGTTTATTGTTAGTGTATAAAAATTCCTCGGATTTCTGAGTATTAATTTTATATCCTGCCACCTTGCTGAATCATTTATCAGGTCTAGTAGTTTTTTGACTGAGACTTTAGGGTTTTCTATATACAATATCATATCATCTGCAAATAATGATAGTTTTACTTCTTCTTTTCCAATTTGGATGCCTTTTACTTCTTTTTCTTGTCTGATTGCTGTGGCTAGGACTTCCAGAACTATGTTATATAAGAGTAGTGAAAGGGAGCACTCACCCCAGCCTTCTTTCTGATCTTAAGGGGATTACTTTTATTTACTGCTGATGAGAATGCAAATTATTACAACCATTATGGAAGAAAGTATGGTTGTTCCTTAAAAAATTAAAAATACAACTACTACTTGAGCAGGAGGTGGAGCAGTAGAAAAGCATCGGACTGGGACACAGAGGACCCAGCTTCAAAACCCCAAGGTCTCTGTCTTGAGCATAAGCTCACCAGCTTGAAGGCAGGGTCACTGGCTTAAATGTGGGATTATAGACATGACCCCATGGTCAGTGGCTTGAGTCCAAGGTTGTTGGCTTGAGCAAGGGGTCACTCACTCAGCTGGACCCCTGGTCAAGGCACATATGAGAAAACAATGAACAACTAAGGTGCTGCAACAAAGAAGGGATGCTTCTCATCTCTCTTTCTTCTTGTCTGTCTGTCTATCCCTATCTGTTCCTTTCTCTGGCTCTCTCTGTCACAAAAAATGGGGGCAAGTAGAACTATCATATAACCCAGCAATTTCTTTACTGGATATCTACCCCAAAACCTCAAAAAAATTGGTACATGAAGACACATGAACCCTCACGTTCATCACATCATTATTCACAGTGGCCAAGACATGGAAAAAATCAAAGTGCCCTGATAGAGGATTGGATAAAGAAGATGTGGTACATGTGTACAATAGAATACAACTCAGCCATAAGAAACGATGAATTATTGCCATTTATGATAACATGGATGGACCTTAAAAATATTATAATTAGTAAAATAAGTACATCAGAAAAAGCTGAAAAATGTATGATTTTACACATAGGTGGGATATAAAACTGAGACTCATGGACATAGAAAGTGATTACTAGAGCCTGACCAAGTGATGGCACAGTGGATAGAGCATTGGACTGGGATGCAGAGGACCCAGGTTCAAAATCCCAAGATCGCCAGCTTGAGCTCAGGCTCATCTGATTTGAGCAAAGCTCACCAGCTTGGACTTAAGATCACTGGGTCGAGCAAGCGGTTACTCAGTCTGCTGAAGGCCCACAGTCAAGGCACATATGAGAGAGCAGTCAATAAACAACTAAGGTTTTGCAACAAAAACCTTATGATTGATGCTTCTCATCTCTCACCGTTCCTGTCTGTCTGTTCCTATCTATCCCTCTCTCTGACTCTTTCTCTGTAAAAAAAAAAAAGAAAGAAAGAAAGAAAAAAAGAAAGTGATTACTAGCGGGAAGAGGATTTGGGGGAAGTGTGAGGGGAAAGGTGTAAAGAGGGACAAATATACTGTGAAAAAAAATAATTTGACTTTGGGTGATGGGTATACAACATAATCAAAAGTTCAAATGCTATAGAAATGTTCACTTGAGACCTATGTACTCCCCTTGATCAGTATCCTGTTAAATTTAATTTTCTAAATAAAATTTTTAAAAATGAAAAAAATGAATGAGACTATACCATATACCATAGTATATAATATTTACTCATTTAACACTCTACAAATGTTTTATGAATAACAGGGAAATAAACATATATAGAGTTTGTCAGGCTCTGGATTCAAACTCTGGCTGCTGCATTAACTAGCTATGTCACCTACATAAATCTTGTTGAATTATTAATAGCAATGTTGCTCAGGGTAATAATAACACTGGGGAACAAAATTTTTGTTGAGTATGCTGATCTCAAATCTGACATTAGCTTTTCTCTGTAAACTACAGTTTATTTGCAATTCAAAATTTTAGGTTTTCATTATATTTAAAATTTTCAACATTTAGTTTAACAAAATGAAGTAGAATGTCTTCTTGGGCATCATCTTTGTGAAAATATAATAATTTATATAATGCAGTAAATACACGAATATACTAAAAGATATGATTGCATCAGAATTTGTCTACTATTTTGAAATAGAACATATTAAAACACTTATTTTAATATTAATATTTTCACAAAACTTATTTAAATTCTATTCAGACAAAAATTTGCATTTGTAGCTCTTGCATTTGTGTACTTGTTGAGGATAATCTCGTTTGATGCTCCAGCAGTAGTCTGCTCATCACTAACAGCTCCAAGATTTTCGGGAAACTTATCAAGGTGACTGTTCAGGAACTAAATTTTTTTTTTTCCCCTGAAGCTGGAAATGGGGAGAGACAGTCAGACAGACTCCCGCATGCACCCGACCGGGATCCACCCGGCACGCCCACCAGGGGCGATGCTCTGCCCCTCCGGGGCGTCGCTCTGCCGCAACCAGAGCCACTCTAGCGCCTGGGGCAGAGGCCAAGGAGCCATCCCCAGGGCCCGGACCATCTTTGCTCCAATGGAGCCTTGGCTGCGGGAGAGGAAGAGAGAGACAGAGAGGAAGGAGGGGGGGTGTAGAAGCAAATAGGTGCTTCTCCTATGTGCCCTGGCCGGGAATCAAACCCGGGTCCCCCGCACGCCGCTCTACCGCTGAGCCAACCGGCCAGGGCCTCAGGAACTAAATTTTAACTCTCATGTTACATCCAATGTCGCGGAAAGCCAACAGCATCCTTTGAACCAGAAGTTCATAGTTTTCTGCTTTTTTGTTGCCAAGGAAGTTCTTTGTAACTGCCACAAAAGACTGCCATGCTGCTTTCTCCTCCTTATTCATCTTCCTGGCAAATCTTCATCACATATGAGGGTTTGAATTTGAGGTCCATCAAATACACCTGCTTTTATCTTCTCAAAAGATAAGGCAGGAAAAGCAGATATAATATGTTGAAAGCATTCACTTTCTCTATTCAAAGCCTGAACAAACTGCATCATTAAGCCAAGTTTGATGTGAAGTGGGGGAAAAATGATCCTGTCTCAATTAAATACAGGTTCATTCACAATATTTTGCATCCCTACTTCCAGAGCTTCATGTTTTGGCCACTCATACTGTGTCCAGTGTTTCTCCTGAGCTCGGCTGTCCCACCAACACAGAAAGCAAGGATACTTTGTGAAACCTCTCTGTTGTCCTCGCAGGAAATTTACCATTTTAAGATCCACACAAATTATCCAGTTATACTCCTCATACTTCCGAAAGTCAAGGACAATTTTTATGTCATTATAATCTTCTCACAAATGAGTTCAATAACCAATTGGAACCACTGCGTAAACATTACCATTGTGTAGGAGAACATATTTCAGACTCTGTTTAGAGCTGTCAAGAAATAGCCGCCATTCTGTTGGACTGTAAGTGGTAACACCTAGCTGGCTGAGAAGACTACTGATATCATAACAGTAAACAAAGTGTTTGTCTTAAAAAAAAAGTCCATAAAAATGTATTCACGCTTCCTGAAATGGGATACTTTAGCTGACCAGTGAAGTACATTCTTTTTTTGAAACTGGAGGCTGCTTTCTTTGATAGGCCCAAATCTCTTACTAAATCATTCAATTTGGGTTGGCTAAACTGCTGAGGGGTTAATGACTGCTTGGCATCAGAAGAAGAACTTTCAGATTCTACAACCATTTCCTCATGCATCTTATCAAAATACACTTGATCACCATGTTCACTTTTTCATCCTTAGAAGGAATAAAACCATTGAAAACTGGAACAGGGAGTGTTTCAGAGTTTGGGATAGGTCGTATTTCTGAAGGAATATTAGGATATGCAATCATTTGCTGTTTTTTCTTGACGATGCCCTTGGTATGGATCAGACACGGCTGTGGTCCTTAGGTTCATGCCAAACCATGGGAATACCAAAAGGCATTCCTTTGTGTTTTCCTTTTGTCCAGTCATGAAGTATTTTCTCACAATTATGACACACAATATGAGGAGCCCAATTTTTTGTCTTGATTGCCAAGGGGAACTTGAAAATAGGCAATATATGCACGTGTCACAAATGATGAAATATTGTGCCTTTGACGTTGAAGTGTGTAACAGTCACATATATAACAGAAAGTGACAGAACTACTTTTACATTTAGCTCTACTTGAAGAAGCCATGATTCAATCTTAAAACAAAATAAGAGGGTGTTTTTTATCAGATAATAACTTTTTACATTTAAAAACAACTACAATTAAGTAAAAGTGATGTTTGTAAAACATTAATTGCCTTGTGGTTATGTTCAATCCAAGAGTTGTTGCCCTTTAACTCCAATTTAAAAACCAATGCATGCCATTAACTGGCACAAAAGAAATTAAAATTGCATAAAAACTAGAGCGTGCACAAAAAAACAGATTCTAGATTTGAAATCAGCGATGCAGAAATATATAGAAACAATTCTAAAACCTCATGCAACAGAAAATGAAAAAAATTTGTTCCCTAGTGAAAGGAATAATATGTGTAAGTCCCCTAGCACTGAGCCTGGCTTAAGTAAGAAAACTCAAGTAGTGCTAGTTTCTTTGATAGATATTATTAGTACTGACAAATATTCAGGTTCTTTTATTTTCCAAGAACATAAAAGAATTATACTTTCTAGCACTTTACAGTTAGGCATCACCATGTGTCTGGTTATAATCAACGTACTCTATGCAAAAGTGCTAGTCAAGATAAAAAAAAAAAGAGAGACCTTATATTTCACATAGTGAAACACAAGATAGAGTAGCTGTTGAAGTGATTTCAGCACAGGCCTCCCCAAATTGTGCCACTTTGGCCTGTGGATTATCTTGAATTGAAGATGACTGAGAAGTTGGGGTCTCAAGAAAAATTTTTATCTCTCCCTAAAATAATTTAAACACTGGGCCTTGCCTATAGTAACAGTTTTTCCCAGAAATAATTTTTAATGACCTATCTATATAAAAGCATAAATATTTAATTGCTGAACATCTTCTCTTCTTACCAACCTGTGAATTACCTGCATATGAATTACCTCTAATGTCCCAGGCCTCTTATTTCAGTCCTTACTTTAGTATGTCATGTATACCTCAGTTTACCTTTCTGTCTCTGATTCCATCATGTATGTGGGGTTCCCTTACCTATGTATGTCATTAAATTAGGTTATCTTTCTCTTGTTAATCTATCTCATGTTAGTTTTATTATTAAACCAGCCAAAAAAACCTTAAGAAATGTAGAATAAAATTTCTTACTCCTCAACACATTTATCACCCTAGTTCCTAAATAACCACATGTAAAATAAAATCAATGTGAGTGAGAAATAAATGTTTACTTTATTAAGCCAGAAATTGGTATTGAGGGAGTTGCTACCATAAATAAAACTGAAATATGTAGCACTTAATAAGGAATTAGATGGAAACTAGAAAAAAAAAAAAAAACTACAATTAGAGACTACAGTAGAAAAATTGTCCCAAAAAGTAAAGTGAGAGGCAGATTGTGAAGGTAATCAACTTGTTTTTCAGAAACAGTGAGTGGAAAATATGATGATAGCATATGTTTGGCTGATAATGGCTGGTATCAAAGTATTTTGAAAAACACTATAAGAAATGCATGAGCTCCAGAATAAAATAGTAAAATTATAGTTAGTAATAAATGGAAATAGAGAAATGTGTGCTTCTGCCTAAAAAACAGCTTGTATTCGATAAATGCTTCACTACAAATAACCAAAAGTCACCAAAGAGCCACAGGATGTTATCTCAGAGAAAAGAGAAATGCCTTGTGGTCAGTCCAATATTCCGCACTGATTTTGTCCAGTACATAAGTCAATTTATAATCAGTATAGACAAAAAAGGTGAGAAGCTGAGTAAATGACTAAAAAGCAACAACTAAAAAGCATATAAGTTAAACATAATTGTAACTGTCTCACAAAATTTGGAAAGAAAAAATAATAAATTTCAAGGTACCAACAAAGCTCGAATTAAGAAGACAATTTTTAGGAAAAACAAAAATGATGAAGTGAGACAGTATCAATTTAACCTTAAGAAATTTTCTGATTTATAAGTAGAATGGAGACAAGAAAATAAAAATTTGAGTGGGAAACTTATGTTAAATGAAAGAAAACTGCCTGACCTGTGGTGGCACAATGGATAGAGCATCAACATGGAATGCTGAGGTCACTCGTTTGAAACCCCATCTTGCCTGGTCAAGGCACATAGGAAAAGCACTACTATGAGTTGATGCTTTCTGCTCCTTACCACCCTTCTCTCTCTCTCTCTCTTTCTCTCCCCTCCCCTCTCTCCAATCAATAAATAAAATCTTAAAAGGAAAAAAAGGAAGAGAACCACCCTGGCCAGACAGCTCAGCTGGTTAAAGGCATTGCTTTATTCACTTACATTATAGGATGTTCTGAAGAGCAAAAGTTGCCAGTTTGATCCCTGTCAGGGTACATACAGGAGCAGATCGATGTTGCTGTCAATCTCTCTCTCTCTCTCTCTCTCTCTCTCTCTCTCTCTCTCTTTCCTCCTCCTCCTCCTCCTCCTCCACCTCCTTTTCTCTCTTGCTAAAAATCAGAAACTAAAAATTAAAAAAAAAGAAAAAAGGAAGAGAACCCAACACACCTTTCTGCAGTCTTATAGTAGAGGTGTGCCCTGGGGACCTCGAAACCACGCTTAAACTAAGTGAATCACTAGAATGACTCACAGGTCACAGAAGCTATTATATTCACAGTTATGACTTATTACAGCAAAAGATACAAATTAGAATCAGAAAAGGGAAAAAGGAGATTCAGAAGTCCAGGAGGAACCAGGAGCGAGCTTTCAACTGTCCTTCCCAGGGGAGTCCTATCAGAACCTGGTTGATCCTCCCAGGAACAATGTGTGATAATATCTCAGTTACTCAGCTCCCAGCCTCCAGAGCAAGCACAGACTTCACCATAAATCACACTGTTAAGATCATTTTATCAGGACATACTGGTATGGTATGAGACTCATGCATATAAAAACATTTGTATCAAGCAGAATAGTTCAATATCTCAAAAGTTATTTCCCAAGGGCCAGGATGAGGAAGGGGGCAACTCCTAAAAACACGAACTTTTTTTGGAACATACAGGGTATAAGCAACCCTGGTCTATTAACGCTTTTCTGCATAATTGTGAAAACAAAAATTAGAATTGAAATGCCCCCAAGGATGTTGGATGCAGATAATCATCTTAAACTTTTAGTAGGGGCCCCACCATGGCAATGTGACAGGCAGACTAATGACCCCTAAAGATGTTCAAATTCTTATCCCTTGAATCTAACCTGCTGGCCTTCAAGTGGGGACAGAATGCTGTATTATCCAGAAGTGCCAATTTAATCTCAAGGGCCCTTAACAAGTAGAACAGTGAGGCAGATGAGTGGGTACTAGAGACAGAAAAGATGTGATGAAAGAAGCTGACTTTGGAGTGATGTGTTAATAGGTTTTAAAGATAAAAACTTTGGAGGATGGATAATGAGCCATGGAATAAAGGCAGTCTCTAGAAGCTGAGAAAGCCAAGGTAATAACTTTTTCCCTTAATGCCTTCAGGGGGAACACATCTCTGCCAAAACCTTGATTGCAGACAAGTAAAATTTATTTCAGATAGTTCATCTCCAGAGCTGTAATGTAATTAGTTTGTGCTGTTTTAAACCATTGACTCTGTGCTAATTTGTTTCAGTAGTTACAAAATACTAATGTGTGCTCTAGGATGTTAAGAGAAACCATAAATAGATCCTTTTTGCTTCTTTTTTTTTTTTTTTTTTACAAATGTTAAACACCTAGGGTAGGTTCAATGCTTTACTGAATTACAGTGACCATGTATGTCAAAGCTTCCTCCAAACCACAGTAGATGTAGTTAGTGTAACTATGTTAACAAAACACAAAGTAGTTTCTAAAGCAATATTCATCACAAAAAATAAAGTTATAGGAGTCAAGCCATATGGAGGATTTAACAATCCTAAATCTGTTTGCACATAATAACAAAGTCTCAAACATTTAAACTAAAATAAATAGATTTTTTTTAAAGACAGTTTTAGCCTGACCAGGCGATGGTGCAGTGGATAAAGCATCGAACTGGGATGCAGAGGACGCAGGTTCGAGACCCAAGGTCACCAGCTTGAACGCAAGCTCATCTGGTTTGAGTAAAGCTCAGCAGCTTCCACCCAAGGTCACTGGCTTGAGTAACGGGTTACTTGGTCTGCTGAAGGCCTGCGATCAAGGCACATATGAGAAAGCAATCAATGAACAACTAAGGTGTTGCAACAAAAACCTGATGATTGATGTTTCTCATCTCTCTCCATTCCTGTCTGTCTGTCCCTATCTAATTCTCTCTCTGTCTTTGTAAAAAATATTTTTAAAAAATTAAAAGACAATTTTACAGTGGATGTGTGATATATTAATACTCTTTCAATGTTAATCAATAGAGTTAAACAACAAGTAAGTATACATGGGACAATTCTCAAAATGAGCCTCTTCTAAGCAAGTCTCAAAAGGTTTAATGAACTACAGAAAAATGCTTTAAGCTCTCTGATCATAGTATAAGTATACTACATATCTACAGATGTTTGGAAATTAATGACTAATCAAAAACTCAGGTAAAATAGTTTAAAATAAATAAAAACTGTTAACATGTAAAATTGTGTAAGTAGCAGCTAAAGCTCTGTTAGAAGGATCCAATAGTATTGAATGTATAGTCATATTCTGCATAATAACATTTCAGTCAACAACAGATCGTGCTATGATGGTAGTTCCATAAGATTATAATGGAGCTGACAAATCCTTATTGCCTAGTGATGTCATAGACATGGTAATATCACAGGGAAATGCATTACTCATGTGTGTATGATGTTGGCATAGACAAACCTATATGCACTGCCAGTTGTATAAAAGTATAGCACAATCATGTACATTATTTAATACTTGATAATGACAATAAACAACTATTACCAGTTTGTGTATTTATTATACTATACTTTTTAATCATTATTTGAGTGTATATACTTTCTACATATTAAAAAGAAAATGTTTTGCCTGAGTACGTGATGGCACAGTAGATAGAGCATCAACCTGGGAAGTTGAGGACTTCGGTTTGAAACTCTTAGGTCGCCAGCTTGAGCACAGTCTCACCAGTCTGTGCACAGGGTCCCTGGCTTGAGCATGGAATTATAGACAAGACTCCACGGTACCTGTCTTGAGTCCAAAGGTTTCTAGTTTAAAGCCAAGGTTGCTGGTTTGAGCAAAGAATCAATGGTTTAGTTGAGGTCCCCCAGTCAAGGCATGTATGAGAAGCAATCAATGAACAACTAAAGTGCTGCAACTACAAGTTGATGCTTCTCATTTTTCTCCCTTCTTGTCTTTCTGTTCTGTATGTTCCTCTCTCTTTCTCACTCTCTAAAAAAATAATAGAAAAATAAAAAGGACTCTATAAAACAGTATGCATGTTATGCAGCAGCAGCAGCCTTATACATCTTGTTTATTGCATCACTTGATTACATGATTTTCTCTGTTTGATTTAATCTCATGTTGTTTTGTACAGTAACATGCTTGGAGGGTTTGTAGCCTAGAAGCATAGGCTATATACCAAATAGCCTAGTTGTATAGTAGGCTATAACATCTAGGTTTATGTAAGTACACTTCAATGTTCACACAACAATGAAATTGCCTAAGAACATAGCCCTGTCATTAAGCAGGGCATGATTGCATAGGTTAGAAAATATGACAGGCTTATATATCATCACCAAAAATAGAATTATAACAGTGTGTTAAGTCTAAAAGGATTATTCATTCTAATAAATAGAGAACATAAATCAATGAAATATAAAGTGAACATGGAATTGATTTCTTATTTGTACCTCTTCTCTCTCCTTCAGTAATGACAGGGAATATTAACTATTTTACTGCTTAGAAGGTCCTCAGCTAATGTATTTGTGTTCTAACAAGTAAATTGTCAAAAATCCATTCCTTTTTTAATTGTTAGTCTGCATAGGATAAGAGCATAAGATTTTATGTTTGAAAACCTACAGTTTCAAATAATTTTTGCCAGTTCATGATTTATGTAACCTTGAGCATATAATTAATTATCTTTAGACATAAAAAAATGCTATTGATTTTTAAAGAGGGAGGAAGGAGCTAGAAGTAATTGCTTCCCCCTAGCTCTTTATTGATTACTTGTCATATAGACATCAAATTTTATTGCTTAGATAGTGAGAATAATACTTAAAACTATCTTTTAAGTTCATTATAAAAAATAACTGTACAGCCCCATAGTGCCTGGCATTTAATAAATATTCTGTGCATGATAACAATTACTATTTTTATACCAGGATTGACTTTTTATTTTAAATTGAAATCTTGTACCCTACAATAATGCAGTTAAAGATACCATGTTACCTTACTTTTCTGAACCATAAATCATATAATAATTCAAATTATCTTTTAAATCTTCTCATAAAAATAAAGGTAGCCTGATTGGTGGTGGCAGTGGATAAAGTGTTGATTTGGGATGCTGAGGGTCCTGGTTCAAAACCCCAAGGTCGGCTTGAGCATGGTCTTATGGGTTTACCAGTTTGAGCCCAGGGTCATCAGTCTGAGTGTGGGATCACTGACATGAGCTCAAGTGCTGGCTTGAGCCAAAAGTTGTTGGCTTGAGCAAGGGGTTACTTGCTTGGCTGAAACCCCCTGGTCAACACATATGAGAAGCAATTAATAAACAACAAAAGTGAAGCAACTAAGAGTTGTTGCTTCTCAACTCTCTCTTGCTTTAAAAAAAGATAAGGAAAGAAAGAAAAAGGGAAGGAAGGAAAGAAGGAAGGAAGGAAGGAAGGAAGGAAGGAAGGAAGGAAGGAAGGAAGGAAGGAAGGAAGGAAAAAGATAAAGGTAGTTTTATTTCAACTACCTAAAATTAATTCTCATTTTATGTGTGGAGGAATCAATATGGTTGAAGACCTAGATATTTTCCATTTTTAAGCAAAATGTAAAACTACTGATTGTTTATTATCATGCTAGCATTAAACATATTTATTAAATAGAGACATACTTAAATCTTTTCATCTTCTTTTTCTTTTTCCTTGACATATTTTGATAGGTCTATGAAACTCACTGGCAAAATTGGAGTTGCCAAATTAACGCTTACTATTTTCATCATGGAAATGAATCCGAAATATACCACAAGTGCTTTAGTGTCATCAAAAATCTACCAGTGAGGTAACAGACTCAGTGGTGGCAAAAAAAATATTTATTTGATTCAGCAGAGTCTGTGGTTGGTAAAGAGATAAACCAAATCTGCTGCTTCAATGAGCCAGTTTGAATTTACAAGTCTTAATGGAGGTGAAAGGGCTCTAAATTTGTATTTTCAAACCTCGTCCCATTGTATGCTGTCACTGCTTTCTTTTCTGACCACATACTTCCCACGTGCAATATTTAGGAGTAAAAATTTCAAGCATTTTATTTTTAAAATTTTTTTATTTTAATTTATTGTGTTTACATAGATTCAAGTGTCCCACCGAATATATCTCCCTGCCAACCCCCAATGCCCTCGACATCCCCCTTGCCCCTCCCCCCCAATGCCTTCCCTCCTTCCCACCAGGATTTATTTGCTTTCCTGCTCTCTATAACACTGTATTATGTGTATATAATTTCACTAATATCTTTCCCTTCTCTGATCCCATTCTATCATCCCCTTTCCCTCTATCTACTTTTCCTCTGGTCCCTTTGATCTAGCCTCTGCCTCAATTCTGCTCCTCATTTCACATTGTTCATTAAATTCCTAAAATGAGTGAGGTCATATGATATTTTTCTTTCTTTGCCTGGCTTATTTCACTTAGCATAATAGTTTCCAGGTCCATCCATGTTGTCGCAAAAGGTAAGAGTTCCTTCTTTTTCATGGCCCCATAGTATTCTATTGTGTGTATGTACCACAGCTTTTTAATCCACTAGTCCATTGATGGAAACTTGTTCTATTTCCAGATCTTGGTTACTGTAAACAATGCTGCAATAAGCATGGGGGTGCATTTCTTATTTTGAATCAGTGATTTGGTATTCTTAGGATATATTTCTAAAAGTGGGATGGCTGGGTCAAAAGGCAGTTTCACTTTTAATTTCACAGAACCTCCATACTGTTTTCCACAGTGGCGGCACCAGTCTACATTCCCACCAGCAGTGCAGGAGGGTTCCCTTTTCTCCACATCCTCGTCAGCACTTATTCTGTGTTGTTTTGTTGATGAGTGCCATTCTGACTGGTGTGAGGTGATCTTTCCTTGTGGTTTTAATTTGCATTTCTCTAATGATTAGTGATATTGAACATTTTTCATTAGCCTATTGGCCATCTGTTTTCCTCTTTGGAGAAGAGTCTATTCATTTTATTTTGCCCATTTTTTGATTGGATTGTTTATCTTCCTGGTATTGAGTTTTACAAGTTCTTTATAAATTTTGGTTATTAACCCCTTATCAGACGTATTGTAAAATATGTTCTCCCATTGTGTGGTTTGTCTTTTTATTTTGTTCATAGTGTCTTTAGCTGTGCAAAATATTTTTAGTTTGATATAGTCTCATTTGTTTATTCTGTCCTTTATTTCACTTGCCCATGGAGATAAATCAGCAAATATATTGCTGCAAGAGATATTGGAGAGCTTACTGTCTATGTTTTGTTCCAAGATGATTACGGATTCATGACTTACATTTAAGTCTTTTATCCATTTTGAGTTTATTTTTGTGAATGGTGTAAGTTGGTGGTCTAGTTTCATTTTTTTTGCAAGTAGCTGTCCAATTTTCCCATCACCATTTGTTAAAGAGACTGTCTTTACTCCATTGTATGCTATTACCTCCTTTGTCAAGTATCAATTGTCCATAAAGGTGTAGGTTTATTTCTGGGTTCTCAGTTCTGTTCCATTGATCAATATACTTGTTATTTTGCCAGTACCAAGCTGTTTTGAATACAATGGCCTTCTAGTATAACTTGATATCAGAAAATGTGATACCACCCATTTTATTCTTCTTTTCAAGATTGCTGAGGCTATTTGTGTTCTTTTTTGTTTCCATATACATTTTTGGAATATTTGTTCTATATCTTTGAAGTATGTCATTGGTATTTTAATAGAAATTGCATTAAATTTATAGATTGCTTTGGGTAATACAGACATTTTAATGATGTTTATTCTTCCTATCCATGAACACGGTATATGCTTCCACTTGTTTGTATCTTCCTTGATTTCTTTTATAAAACATTATTTTATCAATGTTTTATAATTTTCGAAGTACATGTCTTTAACCTCCTTGTTTAAATTTACTACTAGGTACTTTATTTTTTTTGTTGTTGCAGTAGTGAAAGAAATTGTTTTCTTAATTTCCCTTTAATACAGTTCATTGTTGATGTATAAAAACACCTCTGATTTCTGAGTATTAATTTTATATCCTGCCACCTTGCTCAATTCATTTTTCAGGTTCAGTAGTGTTTTGACTGAGACTTTAGGGTTTTCTAAGTACAGTATCATGTCATCAGCAAATAATAATAGTTTTACTTCTTCTTTTCCAATTTGAATGCCATTTATTTCTTCTTCTTTTCTTATTGCTGTGGCTAGGACTTTCAGAACTATGTTGAATAAGAGTGATGAAAGGGGGCATGCCTGCTTTGTTCCTGATTTTAAGAGGATTGCTTTTAATATTTGCCTATTGATTATGATGTTGGCTGTGGGTTTGTCATCAATGGCTTTTATCATGTTGAAGTACGTTCCCTGCATTCTCACTTTGCTAAGAGTTTTGATCATAAACAGGTGCTGGATTTTATCAAATGCTTTCATCTATTGATATTATCATGTGATTTTTTTCTTTCCTTTTCTTTATATAATGAATCACATTGATTGATTTGTTAGTATTGTACCAGCCTTGCCTCCCCAAAATAAAACCCACTTGATCATGATGTAAGATTTTTTTCATGTATTGCTGGATCCGTTTTACTAATATTTTGTTGAGAATTTTAGCATCCAAATTCATCAGGAATATTGGCCTAGAGTTTTCTTTCTTTGTATTGTGTTTGCCTGGTTTTGGAATGAGGATTATGCTCACCTCATAAAAGGAGCTTGGAAGTCCTACCTGCTCTTGAATTTTTTGAAATAGCTTGAGAAAGATATGTGTTAGTTCTTCTTTGCATATTTGGTAGAATTCGCTTATGAAGCCATCTAGCCCACGGCTTTTGTTTGTTGGGAGTTGGTTCATAACTGTTTCAATTTCATTTGTTATAATTGGTCTGTTTAGGTTTTCTGATTCTTCCAGATTGATTTTTGAAAGGTTATGTTTCAAGGAATTTTTTTTATTTCACCTAAGTTGTCTAACTTTGGAGCATACAGCTCTTCACAGTATTTTCTTACAGTCCTTTGTATTTTAGCTGTGTCAGTTGTTACTTCTCCATTCTCATTTCTAATTTTATTTATTTGAGTCATCTCCTTTTTCTTGGTGAATCTGGTAAAAGGTTCATCAATCTTGTTTACCTTTTTAAAGAACCAGATCTTGATTTCATTCATCTTCTGTATTGTTTTTTTAGCCTCTATGTCATTTATTTTTGCTCTGATCATTATTATTTTTTTCCTTCTAATTCCTCTGGGCTTTAGTTTCTGTTCTTTTTCTAGTTCTTTTAGATGCAGGGTTAAGTTGTTTATTTGAGCTTTATCTTGCTTCTTAAAGTATGCCTGAAATGCTATGGACTTTCTTTTCAGGACTGCTTTTTCTGTGTCCCAAAACTTCTTAGTTGTTGTATGTTCATTTTCATTTCTCAAGGAAATTTTTTATTTCTTCCTTGATCTCATTGTTAACCCATTATTATTTAATAATAAGCTATTTAGTTTCCAAGTGTTTGAATGTTTTTCAGTTTTTCTATTGTAGTCAATTTCTAGTTTCATGCCATTGTGATCAGAGAAGTTGCTTGATATGATTTCAATCTTCTTAAATTTATTGAGACTCATTTTGTGTCCTAACATATGGTCTATTGTAGAGAATATACCATGAGCACTTGAAAAAAATGTATATTCTTCTGCTTTAGGGTGAAAAGTTCTGAAGATATTTATTAAATCCCATTGATCTAGTGCAATGATAGTCAACCTGGTCCCTACCTCCTACTAGTGGGCGTTCCAGCTTTTATGGTGGGCAGTAGCAGAGCAACCAAAGTATAAATAAAAGGATACATTTAACTATAATAAGTTGTTTTATAAAGATTTATTCTGCCAAACAGCGAAAATCTGACATAAAGTACTTGGTAAGTAATTATTATTATATGCTTTAACTGGCTGTAACTCTGCTTTATAAATTTTATAACATAAAATTACTTCCCTACTTTATAAATCACCATTACTGTGGAACCAGTGGGTGGTTAGAAAATTTTACTACTAACAGAGATACAAAAGTGGGCAGTAGGTATAAAAAGGTTGACTACCCCTGATCTAGTGTCTTCTTTAAGGCTGTCTCTTTTGTGTGTGTGTGTGTGAGGATCTATCCATTGATTTAGTTGGGTACTAAAATCCTCTACTATTATAGTATTGCTGTTGATCTTGCCATTTATATCCTTCAAAATCTGCTTTATATATTTAGGTGCTCCTATATTAGGCACATAGATATTTATAATGTTTATATCTTTCCGTGAATTGCTCCCTTTATCATTATGTAGTGACCTTCTTTTTCTCTTACTATAGCCTTTGTTTTAAATCTATTTTGTCAGATATAAGTATTGCTATCCCAGCTTTTTATAAATTTTTATTTGCATGAAATAATTTTTTCTATCCTTTTACTTTCAGTCTATGTGCATCTTTTGTTTTGATGTGGGTCTCTTGTAGACAGCATATGTAAAGGTCCTGTTTTCCTATCCACACAGCTTTTCTATGTCTTTTTACTGGAGCATTTAATACATTTACATTAAATGTTATTATTGTTATGTAGTTGTTTATTGCCATTTTATTCTTTAAATCTACATTCCTCCTTTACTAAATTATTTCCCCCTTTGTTCTGTTTATAACAGTCACCTTAACATTTTTTTTTTTTTTAAAGGAAGACATTTTTTTTTTAAATTAATTTATTTATTTTAGAGAGGAGAGGGAGAGACAGAGAGAGAGAGAGAGAGAGAGGAGAGAAGGAGCTGGAAGCATCAACTCCCATATGTGCCTTGACCAGGCAAGCCCAGGGTTTTGAACCGGCGACCTCAGCATTTCCAGGTCGACGCTTTATCCACTGCGCTACCACAGGTCAGGCCCACCTTAACATTTTTTGCAGCATTGGTTTTGTTTTAATGTATTCCTTGAGTTTTTTATTGTTTGGGAATCTTCTTATTTCTTCTTTAATTTTAAATGATATCTTTGCTGGATTAAGAAATCTTGCTTGTAAGCTCTTGTTTTGCATTATTTTGAACATTTCTAGCCATTCCCTTCTGGCTTCAAGTGTTTCTGTTGAAAAGTCGAATGCCATCCTTATGAGGGCTTCTTTGTAGGTGATTGACTGTTTTTGTCTTGTAGCTTTTAGTATTATTTTTTTTTATCTCTTAGTTTTGGTATTTTAATTATGAGTCTTAGTATAGGTCTCTTTGGGTTCCTCTTTAACGAGATTCTATGTGCTTCTTGAACTTGAGTGACTTTTTCCTTTATCAATTTAGGGAAGTTTTCAGCTATGGTTTCTTCAATCAGGTTCTCTATTCCTTGTTCTTTCTTTTCTCTTTCAGGAACCCCTATAATGAAGATGTTGTTTCTATTCATATTGTCACAGAGCTCTCTCAGAGTTTCCTCAGACTCTTTGATCCTCTTTTCTTTTTGCTGTTCTGCTTCTTTTCTTTCATTTATCTTGTATTCTAAATTGCTGATTTGATCATCGCCTTCTTCCAGCCTGCTTTTAATTTCTTCTAGTGTAGTCTTCATTTCTGATATTGTATTTGTCATTTCCGTCTGATTCTTTTTTAGGATTTTAGTGTCCTTTTTGATGCTTGCTTTCTCTTTATTTAGGTACTAATTGTGTCTGTCTGTTGTTGCTCTAAGATCCTTGAGAAACCTAACAATTATTATTCTAAACTCTGCATCCAGTATCTTGGTTACTTCCCTATCAGTCAGTTCTTTTTCTGGGGATTTCTCTTGTTGATTCATTTGTTTTTATTTTATTTTATTTTTTTTTATTTATTTTTTTTCTGAAGCTGGAAATGGGGAGAGACAGTCAGACAGACTCCTGCATGCACCCGACTAGGATCCACCCAGCACGCCCACCAGGGGCGATGCTCTGCCCACCAGGGGGCGATGCTCTGCCCTTCCGGGGCGTCACTCTGTCGCAACCAGAGCCACTCTAGCGCCTGGGGCAGAGGCCAAGGAGCCATCCCCAGCGCCCAGGCCATCTTTGCTCCAATGGAGCCTTGGCTGCAGGAGGGGAAGAAAGAGACAGAGAGGAAGGAGGGGGTTGGGGGTGGAGAAGCAAATGGGCACTTCTCCTATGTGCCCTGGCCGGGAATCAAACCCGGGTCCCCCGCACTCCAGGCCAACGCTCTACCACTGAGCCAACTGGCCAGGGCATCTTGTTGATTCATTTGGATTGCACTTCTTGGTCTTCCCATTTATCTCTGTATATACTGCTTCTTTAGATGTGCTGTCTGTGTAGCTAGCTGAGTATAGGGTTGGTGTTTTCTGCCTCCAGCTTTCAGTTGTGTTGTTTCTAGATCTTCTTGAGTTTGGGTTGGCCTCAGCTGTTGTTTGTAATTCTCTGTGAGTGACTGGTCTGCTGCTACTGCTCTTTTTGCTATTTGTGTCAGCGTTTTCTATGCTTTAGCTGGGTCAGGTGTGAGAAGCCTTTTCTTAAGATGCCACTCTCACTAGAGTTGTTAGATCCTGAGCTGAAGCTCTCCATATCTAGCTGCTGGATGAGCTAGCCCGCGATTTTCCTGGCCAGAACATGGTGCAGACCAGTGGGAGTCACTGCTTATTACTGGACCTTATCAATCTTCTTGGAGCTTCAGGTGATCCAGAATTTGTGGTTGCCTCTGCTGGTCCCAGATGCCGTTGTAAATATCAGCTGCACTCTAGGCTGGTTTTTATCTTCTCTTGGCCTGTGTGTGTGGCCTCTCTGTTCCCAAGGTGTGATCTGTTTGCCAGCCTACCACCACCATCACCTCTTTGGACACTTGGGCACCAGCACTGATGGGCATGGGGGCTTGCAGGCTGCAGCTCAGGCTGCATGGTGGATAGGCAGGCCACCTCACTGGGTTCCATCCCCTGTGGGCATGCGGGCCACATAGCCTTACCCAGTTCTGCCCCCCACTGGCATGTGGGATGCTCTACTGGGCTCTGTCCCCACCACCACCACTCAGTCTGCCTCACTTAGCTCTGCCCCCCACTGACATGCAGACTGAGCACTGCAGCCACCACTGCAGCTGGGCTCTCCTGCTCTTCGGAGGGTACTCAACAGTCTGGGTGGAGCAGTGTAACCCAGATCTCAGCACTCAATACCTATGTCCCTGATACAACCCCTGCTTCTAAGCGACTCTTTGCACTGACTGGAGTAGGAGATCCTCTGGTGGGCCTGGTAATTGCTTTCCATTGCTGGTGTTCGTTCTCCAGGAAAAATGGCCACTTTATGTTTGAGTAGTGACCCAGTACAGGGGTCAGGATTGCTGTCCCCCACAGTATCTCTCTGTGCCCCTAAGACTACACTCTCCTCTCACAAGACTATTCCTCTCTGCGCTCCTCACTCTTGAAGCCCTAGGTATGTGGCTGTAAATGAGGTTTTCTGCACAGTCCCTTTAAGATGAAGCCTGGGTCTGAGAGTTCTATCTTCCTCTTACAAACAGTAACCCAGCTCTTCTTTCAGCTAAATACTGTCTATACACCTCCTCTAGTCTCTGGGGCTCCAAGCTGGGGCTTTGGTCCTGGGGCCAAGGACCCACAACTCTCCAGGCAACCCATCCCATGTGAGAGACCCTCAGAGTCGCCTCTCACTCCTGGGAGTGGGGTCGCCCTCTCTCTGCATCTCCACCCTTCCTACCAGTCTCAATGTGGTTTCTTTGGTGATGCTTGGTTATACATTTCTCTTAGTTTAGCCCAAAGTTGATTTTTCAAGATGATTGTTTCTAAATTAAGTTGTAATCCACTTTGGTTCTGGGAGGTGGGAGTTGTAATATCTGCCTACTCTCTTGCCATTTTCTCTCTCCCTCAAGCATTTTATAAACATATAGTATAATTTTTAGTGAGAATTTAAGAGAGGTTATATGAGGAAGTGGGAAAGTATGGTTTATCACAAATCAGTCAATGCATCAAGAATAAACTAACCCCACTTTATTTAATTCAGAAGTTAGATCATTGTTAAAAATAACAAATTTAGGGAATGTCACATAGTTCAGAACAGAAAGGAGTTTTCAATGATATGCAACATTTTATTATGCTCACTAGTTATATAAGAAGGGAATAAGTATTTTTTTTGTCATTCAGTGAGAGGAGGGGAGGCAGGTGAAAACTTCAGCATGCACCCTGACAGAGATCCACCTGGCAAGCCCCCAAGGGGGTGACACTGTGCTGGGCTTTGCTCTATTTTTCAGCAACTGAGCTCATCTTAGCACCTGAGCTGGGAGCCATGGAGCCATCCTCAGTGCCTAGGACAAAATCGCATCAATTGCACTATGGCTGCAGGGGGATGGAGAGAGAGAGAGAGAGAAAAGTGAGATGGGAAGGGGTGATGAAGCCAATGAGTACTTCTCCTGTGTTCCCTAACCAGGAATCAAACCCAGGATATCCACATGCTGGATCAACACTCTACCACTGAGCCAACCAGCCAGGGCCAGAGTTAGTATTCATAGTTTTTAATGATGAGTCAGGAAGCTACAATATAGCTTGCATAAGTTTGTATATTTTAGTGCCTAAAATATAATTTCTTTTTCTAGTTTTCTGACATTCACTAGAGCACCACAAAATCTCCAAAGTACAAGATTCCCATTTGCAAGGCATATTCTAACAAATTTAAGGGGAATAAGACAAGTCAAGTACATATCAGTCAGTTGGATCTTGTGAATTAGAACAATATTGACTTGCTATAAAATTAGGTCATAATAAGGACCTTTTTTTACAAAAAGTTTTAGAATTTGAATGTAGAATTTTTTCTTCATGATTGCAAAACAGTACTTAATTTTTCATAGAAATAAATGTTGGAGAGGTGATAGTCCAAGATGGCAAAAAGTAAGTGAACATCACAACTATCACTTCCCAGGACAAAATTTGGTTACAACTTAATTTAAGAGCAAGCATCTTGAAAAACCAACTTTGGATTAAATGAAGAGGAGTTTATAACCAAGGATCACTGAAGAATCCACACTGAGATTGATAGAAAGGGCAGAGATGCAAAAAGGGCTGTCCCTCTCCTCAAGAGCTAGCAGCAGCAGTGGGTCCAGAGGGACTCTTACTGTGGGGATGGTTGCCTGAGAGGTGTGTGGTTCCTCAGCCCCAGGCCAGGAGCCTCATCCTAGAGCCCGAGAGACTAGAAGAGGCACACAGACAGCATTTAGCAGTGAAAAGAACTGGCATTTCAGTCTGCAAAAAAGAGATGGAGCTCTCAGAGATGCAGGCTCCATCTAAAGGGTCAGCACAGAAAATCTCATTCACAACCACATACCAGGGGCTCTTTTAGGGAAGAGCTGAGAGGACTAGAGTTACATGAGGAGAGTGTAAAGTTGGAGGCCCAAGGAGAAACACTGCGGGGGAGATCCACTGAAACTCCTGTGCTGAATCATTATCTAATACTGTAGTCATAATTTTTTGGGGGTAGAGCAGTCCAGTCTGAGCAGCATCAGCCTGATGAAAAGCAACAACTCTGTTCTTTGGAGTATCTCCTGCCCCAATCATGGAGACTGTGTTGTGCTGAGAAGCCAGGAAGCAGGAGGCACATCAGTGAATCAGTTTTCTGGTATTGAGGCTAGAGTTCCCTGCCCCACCTCCATGCTGCAAAGTCTATGACTGGTGCTTCTACCCCGCTGCAGACTCAGTAGAAACTGTCTGTGGGCAGACCACACCTCTGGCTCTCAAAGGCCACACCCATTCTACTCCTGGCACTATACCCTCCTGAGGTCTGTGGAAAAAGTCTGGACAGACTGACATATGGGGCAGAGGAGTGGAGCCACACCCACCACCTTTTCTAATCCCTGAATTGTCATATGCTCTAGATTCTACCAGAGGTTTTTCAGTGGCCAAGCCCAACAAGCAACAAGCAGACAAGGAGTACAGGAAGCGAGACTCAGGAAACCTTGCCCTTTTAAGTGGGACTTCCCCCAGGCCCAGTGTGGATAAACATCAGCCTTGGTGTGCAGCTTGTTATTTCCATGTACATCTGGGCACAGCAGAGGCAGCCACAAACTCTGGATTGCTTGTAGCTCCAAGAAGATTGCTGATAGCCAGTCACAGGTAGTGTCTACCACTGGTCTGTGCCAAGTTCAGCCAGAGAGGACCAGGGCTGGCACATTAGTGGTCATCTGTGGAGAGTTTCAGATCAAGATGTAACAACCCTTGCTAGAGTGATATCTTAAGGAAGAGCTAGTCACACCTGGCCCAGGTGAGGTGAGTTCCACTTTCTGTGATCAGCACGGGCACAGCAGCTTATGTGCACTGGATAGGGTGGAGCTTCACAGTCAGCCAGCCTGGATGCTGGATATCCTGCCCCACTGGGCTAGATTCCATAGGGGGAAGGGAGATACGCTGGGAGCATGGACATTTAAAGTGTGGATCACTGTGAGCCTATTGTTGGGTCTGGTCCAAGAACTTAGCCACTTTCCTGAGGGACACAGTCAGCCCAAGAGGACTCTCTCAGTCATCCTCCCTAAGACCAGGGTCTCACCATCTGTAAGACCATTTTTAGAGGAGACTGTCAGCCCCACTCAATCTGAATCAGCTGTTCACCTTGTTGGGGAGAGAAAAAAAATTTGAGTATCCAGCAGTGGCTGAGGAGTTAGGCTCTGGAGTAGGGGCCACATTCTACATACTGAGCTCCTAACCAAGAGATCCCTGAAGTTGGGGTCCCACTAACATTGTATTCCCAACCTCAGTTGCTCTTACTCAACAAGCTTGCAACCCATAGAGCAGTTGGTTGAGTGAGGTCACTCTAATCCCACACTACAGTCTTTCTACAGAAGACTCTGTTGGAAGACCAGGCAGCTGCAAGAGGAGGTGGAGCAGCTGAAAAGTGGAGGTAAATCTTACAGAGGTTGGAGCCTTTATATAACTTCTGTCATTTTTAAGCAATAGGAAGCTGATTCTTATACACAGTTTGGCACCTCTCACACTACCCAGGCACAGAAAACTCTTACACAAACAGTGAAAAGAGCAGTAGCTTCAGACAGTTAGCCTACAGCATGTTACAAACAATGGCTGACACCAATCCAAGAAGATCTAGAACCAACACAATTGGTAGTGGGTGGCAGACAGCACCAACCCTAGATTCAGCTAGTTACATAAGCATCACACCCAAAGGACAAGTCTAGCAAGCACCAGACACTGTGGAGAATAAATTGTCTGTCCAACAGGACAAACATTGCAGAGTGTGTATACACATGATCAAGACTGACCCTTAGAGCCAGCCAGCCTGAGAGGATAACCATACCCATGAAATGACCAACTGTATTCAATACTCATATATAAGAGGAAGGAAAATAGTACCCTCAAAAAGCATTTCTAAAACAAGAAAAACAGGTAACCTGGAGGGAACTACTACTGAACCCATCTTTCTCATAAAGATAACACAAGAATTTCAAAGTCAGACAGTGCTACCTAATACACAGACAAAATGGGAAGACAAAGAAATGCAACTCAAAAGAATCAACAAGAGAAATCTTCAGAAAAATAACTAAATAAAATGGAAATAACAAAACTACCAGATGCAGAGTTTAAAATAATGATTTTTAAGATGCTCAAGGATCGTAGAGAAACAATAGATGGACATAATGAGAACCTAAGTAGAGAGATAGCAAGCATCAAAAAAGGACATTGAAATCATAAAAAAGAACCAGTCAGAAATGACAAATACAATTTCAGAAATAAAGACTGCACTTGAAAGAGTCAAGAACAGGCTGGATGAAACAGAGGACAGAATCAGTGATTTAGAGACATGATAAACAGAAGTTGAGCAGCAAAATGAAAAGGGGCTCAAAAAGACTGAAGAAACTCTAAGAGCCCCTGTGACAACATGAAGATAAACAACATCCACATCATAGGGGTCCTGAAAGAGAAGAGAACAAACAAAGGATAGAGAACTTGTTTGAAGAAACCATAGCTGAAAAATTTTCCTAAAATGATCAAGAAATAGGTCAAACAAGTTCAAGAAACACAGTCCAATTAAAAAAGAACCCAAAGAGGCCTGGCTGTTTGGCTCAGTGGTAGAGCATCGGCCTGGCATGCAGGAGTCCTGGGTTTGATTCCCAGCCAGGGAACACAGAAGAAGCACCCATCTGCTTCTCCACCCCTCCCCCTCTCCTTCCTCTCTCTCTCTCTCTTCCCCTCCCGCAACCAAGGCTCCATTGGAGCAAAGATGGCCTGGGCGCTGAGGATGGCTCTGTGGTCTCTGCCTCAGGCGCTAGAATGGCTCTGGATGCAACATAGCGATGCCCCAGATGGCCAGAGCATCGCCTCCTGGTGGGCATGCTGGGTGGATCCCGGTCGGGCGCATGCGGGAGTCTGTCTGACTGCCTCCCCGTTTCCAACTTCAGAAAAATACAAAAAAAAACAAACAAAAAAAAAACCCAAGGAGGCCTACACCAAGACACATCATAATTAAAATGCCAAAGTTAAGAGACAAAGAAAGAATACTAAAAGCAGCAAGGCTATTAATTACCTACAGAGGAGCCCCCATAGGATAAGATCTGACTTCTCAACAGAAATATTTGAGGCCAGAAGGGATTGGCAAGAAAAATTTAAAGTGATACAAAACAAGAACCTACAACCAAGACTACTTTATCCAGCAAGGCTATCATTTAAAACTGAAAGAGAAAAAAAAAAAGCTTCCCAGACAAAATAACACTCAAGTAATTCATTACAACCAAATCAGTACTGCAAGAAATGTTAAGGGTCCTGCTGTAAATAGCACAAAGGTAAAAAAAAAAAATCAAGAAAAAGAGGATTATAAGTTTGAAGGATAAAATGGCAATAAATAAGCACATATCACTAATAATCTTAAATATAAATAAATTAAATACTCAATCAAAAGACATAAGGTAGCTGCATGGTTAAGAAAATAGGGCCCATACATATGCTGTCTACAAGAGACACACTTTAAGAAGGTATACATAGACTGAACTTGGAGAGATGGAAAAAAGTATTTCATGCAAAAAAAAGAAAAAGAAAAAAAAGAAAAGCAGGAGTAAGAATACTTAATATCTGACAAAATAGCCTTTAAAATAAAAGCTATAATAAGGGATAAAGAAGGTCACTACACAGTGAAAAGGGAGCAATTCAACAGGAGCATATAACCAAGAATAAGCTCAAATAGACAACTTAATCCTTCATCTAATAGCCTCAGCAATCTTGAAAATGAAGAATAATGCAGGAGGTATCACATTTTCTGATATCAAGTTATCATACAAGGCTCTTGTAATCAAAACAGTCTGGCGCTGGCATAAGAATAGGCATACAGATCAATGGAACAGAACAGAGAACCCAGAAATAAACCCACAACTTTATGTTCAATTGACATTTGACAAAGGAAATAAAAGCATACAATGGTATAAAGATAGCCTTTTTAATAAATGGTGTTTGGAAAATTGGACTGGTATAAGCAAAAATATGAAACTAGACCACCAACTTACACTATTCACAAAAATAAATTCAAAACAATTAAAATACTTAAATATAAGTCATGAAATCATAAACATCTTGGAAGAAAACATAGGCAGTAAACTCTCTGATATCTTGTGCAGCAATATTTTTGCCAATGTATCTCCACAGGCAAGTGAAATAATGGACAACATTAACAAATGGGACTAGATCATACTAAAAAGTTTTTGCACAGCAAAAGACACTGTGAACAGAATAAAAAACAACCCACAGAATGGGAGAACATATTCCCTAATACAGTCATCCCTCATCATATCACGATTCACTTTTTGCAGTCACTGTATCGCAGATTTTAAAATTTTATATATCTAAATTAGTATCGTGGACTTTTATTTTATATTGGGAGATTTTGTGGTATATAGGTATTTTTATATATTTATTTTAAAAATTATTTTTGTGGTAAAATAAGCATAAGAGTGTTTATAAGAGTGTTGGAAAGGTTAATAACAGTGTGGAGACAGTTTATAAAGTCTTAAAATATATACAAATAGTAGAACAAATATAAGTTCACTACTCTGCAAATTTTCTCCTATCACAGGCAATCCTGGTACCTAACTCCTGCAACAGATGAGGGACCACTGTACATCTGATAAGGGATTAATAGCCAAAATTTATAAAGAACTTCAAAAACAACACCAGGAAGGTAAACAATTCAATTAAAAAATAGGCAAAGGAACTGAATAGATACTTCTACAAAAAGGATATACAGATGGCCAATAGGCATATGAAAAAATGTTCAATGTCACAAATTATCAGAGAAAAGCAAATTGAAACCACAATGAGATAACATCTCATACCTATCAGAATGGGTCTCATTAATAAATGAACACACAGCTGGTGAGGGTGTGGAGAAAAGGGAACCCTCCTGCACTGCTGGTGGGAATGCAGACTTGTGCAGCCACTGTGGAGAACAGTATGGCATTTCCTCAAGAAATTAAAAATGGAACTGCCTTTTGACCCAGCTATATCACTTTTAGGAATATATCCTAAGAACACCAAATCACTGATTTAAAAGAAGATATGCACTCCTATGTTTATTGCAGCATTGTTTATAATAGCCAAGATCTGAAAACAGCCCAAGTGTCTGATAGTGGACAAGTGGATAAAAAAGCAATGTTACACAATGGAATACTATGTGGCCATGAAAAATAAGGAAATCTTACCTTTTGTGATGGTATAGGTGGACCTGGAGATTATTATGCTAAGTGAAATGAGCCAGACAGAGAAATAAAATATCATATGATCTCACATATATGGACTCTAATGAACAAAGTATACTGAGGAACGGAATAGAGGCAGAGGTGGGGCACAGGGAGCAGAGGGACAGCTGTCAGAGGAAAGAGAAATGAAGGGATGGGATCAGAGAATGTGAAGGGATTAGTGAAATTGTACATACATAATACAGAGATATAGATAACATGACAGCAAATCCCAGAGGGAAGGGGCAGAGAAAGTTAGGGAGAGAGGGGCCAAGGGATTGTAAGGGGAGACACGGGCTTTGAGGGTGAATGGGACACTTGAATCCTTGTTACACAATAAATTAAAATTAATAAAAAAATTTTAAAAGTTGGAGCAACAACACATTTAGAAAACAAAACAAAACATTGAATATTCAGTTACTATACACAGCTAGGCTTGCACCTAGCTCTCTCATGCAGCTCTTTGTTCGCCTAGCCAGAAAGTATATAATAGAAGAAAGTGACACTCACAGAACATTTTCAATCTTAAGAGACTTGATGTTGATGCTTCTCACTCTTACTCTTGATTTCTCCCACACTCTGTCAGTTCCTGAGAATCTAATTATCTCATACTATTGTAACTATTGGCTTTTAGACTTTATATTGAGTCCCTTAAATTTGACCCGTCTCACAATGCCCAAGCTCCCAAGTGACATCTCTTCTTTCTTTTTCAAAAAGCTATCCACTCCACAAACATATCTAAATTAGATATCAATAAAAAAGTTTGATTAAACTAATTCTAAGTAAAAGCTTTACAAAACAAAAGTTTTCTTTAATTTCTTACCCTTTCCAGATACATTCTCTTTTTTTATTATTTTTTTTCCCTCTTTCAAGTGAGAGGAACAGAGAAAGAGATACAGACTCCCACATGCACCCTGACCAGAATCCACCTGGCAACCCCTGTCTCTGGGGCCATGCTTGCAACCAAGCCATTTCTAGCACTTGAGATAGAGGCTCCTCAGAGCCATCCTCAGCACCTGGGGCCAATGCACTCAAACCAGTTGAGCCATAGCTTCAGGAGAAGAGAGAGAGTGAAAGAGAAGGTGGAGAGGAGGTGTAGAAGCAGATGATTGCTTCTCCTGTGCTCCCTGACTGAGAACTGAAACTGGGACATCCACAAGCCAGGCTGATACTCTACCACTGAGCCAACTGGCCAGGGCTAATTTTTATCTTAATCATATTGATTTCCAGATCATATTAATCTCAATAGTGAGATATTTGGCAACAAATAAATTTTCAACCAGTGCTTTTAAATATTTTTTATTATGTATAATTATTTAAAATGTTTCAATTATAGTTGACATTCAATATTATATTAGTTTTAGGTGTACTGCATAGTGGTTAGACATTTATATAGTTTGCAAAGCAATCCTCCCTATAAGACTGTTGCCACAAAGCCCTGGCCGGTTGGCTCAATGGTAGAGCGTCGGCCTGGCATGCGGAAGTCCGGGGTTCGATTCCCAGCCAGGGCACACAGGAGAAGCACCCATCTGCTGCTCCACTCCTCCCCCTATCCTTCCTCTCTGTCTCTCTCTTCCCCTCCTGCAGCCGAGGCTCCATTGGAGCAAAGATGGCCTGGGCACTGGGGATGGCTCCTTGGCCTCTGCCCCAGGCGCTAGAGTGGCTCTGGTTGCAACAGAGCGATGCCCCGGAGGGGCAGAGCATCGCCCCCTGGTGGGCAGAGCATGGCCCCTGGTGGGCATGCCAGGTGGATCCCGGCCGGGCGCATGCGGGAGTCTGTCTGACTGTCTCTCCTCATTTCCAGCTTCAGAAAAATACAAAAAAAAGACTGTTGCCACCAACAACAAACATTATTACTATAGTATTGACTATATTTCCTATGCTTTACTTTCACACTTTATATCCCTTCAAATACTATTTTAAATTAAAGAATGTATTCTTGGAGGTTCCAGATGGCTGTGCTATTATAAGATAGTAGCTATAATTACAGTAGTCAGTACAGTGACATTTATTTCCAGCCAAGATGGAGCAACAGTGACTGCCTTTGCCCTCATATCAGGAAAACAAAACAAAGAAGTTGACAAAATGTATGAAACATTGTTTTTCAAATCCTTCAAATAAAGCAGAAAATAAGAAGATAGTGCTTGAAAGACAATAACCCAGTGAGGTAATACTTACACTTGCTGTAGTATACAGTCGTCCCTCGCCATAACATGGTTCACTTTTCATGATCTCACTGTATTGTGGATTTTAAAATTATATATATATATTTTTTTTGTATTGTGGATTATTCCCTATATAGTGGGATTTTGCAGTATATAAGTATTTCATATTTTTTAAAATTTTAACTGTTTTGTGGTAAAATAGCGATTTCTAGCCTAAAATATTGAAAATAATATTGAAAATATAAAAAAAGATTAATTAAAACATATTAGTATTCACTGGAGAGTACCAGTATAGAATTTCATATGTTGTTAAAATTACTTAAGTTTAAGAGTGTAGAAAGTGTTTAAGAGCATAGGAAGTGTTTATAAGAGTGTGAAAGAGGTTAATAACAGTGCAGGAAAGGTTTATAAGAGTGCAGGGACAGTTTATAAAGCCTTAAAATATATTAAAAAAATAAAATAAATATAAGGTTGCTACTTCGTGGATTTTTGCCTATCGCAGGCGGTTCTGGAACCTAACTCCCACGATAGGCCAGCGACCACTGTACTGTCTTGAGAGGGGTTCCACGACCTTGGCATGACACTGGAACATAAGAGAGAGGATACAGGCAGAGACAAGGAGACTCAAGTTGAGCAAGTATTGCTGAGAGTGCAGTGTATCCAAGACACAAAGATCTAAACGAAAAGTACTAGGGAGGAAAGAGCTGGAAAGAGGGAAAATGTTGAAGATGTGAAGTTTTCTTATTGATGATTCAACTGAGTACTAATAGAGCATATGTGTAAGAGACTGGAAATAGCTGCCCCCAAAACTAGAAGGAACAATATACCCAGTAGGAAAAATGGCTGTGCATGGTGTTTATTCCTACCATCCAGACTGATAAATTTCATTATTCAGGGGAAGCAGGTCAGAATACAAAGAGGTTCTTGCTTTAGTTGTGGCGAATAGTTAGCCCTAGAAGAAACACTGTTCTGGTCCTCTCTAACAAATTTAAAAAGCAACACAAAAGAGCAAACCATTTTCCAAATTACTCATCTTCATCCTAGAACAAGTTTGAGGATATTTATAAGAAAACAGAGATAAAAGTCATAATATCTGATATCCAATAAAAAATTGCTAGTCATGAAAAGAAAGCAAGAAAAATAACCTATATTTAGCAGGAGAAAAAAAATTAATCAATTGCAACTGAATAAGAACTGACAAAGATATTAAAAAGGCATATGAGGATTTCAGAAGAGTTATAACTGTACTCCATATGTTCACGATTTAAGTGAGATGTGGAAGATATAAATAAAACCCAAATCAAATATATAGAATTGAAAACTACAATATCTGAAATGAAAGATACACTGAATGTGTAATGAGACATTACAGTTTAAAGGAGTAGTGAATTTGACAGCATAGCAATCGAAATTATGCAAAATAAAATGTAGAAGTTTAGGTCTTCAGTCAGAGCATCATCCCAAAATGACAAGGTTGTGGGTTCAATCCCTGATCAGGGCACACATGGGAAGCAACCTGTGAGTGCACAACTAAGTGGAACAACAAATAAATGCCTCCCTTCACTCCTTCTACACCTGTCTCTCTAAATTTAATCAATAAATAATAAGAAAAAAAATAAAATTTAGAAATTTAAGAAGAAAAGAACATCAATGAGCCATAGGATAACTTCAAGAACTATTCAGAATGCGGCAAAAGTGGGCTTACAGTTGTATGTGAAAGAGTTTATTTTCCTATCTGTTAGATCGGCCAAAAGAGGGAGGCACAGGCCTGATGAGTTTTAGGAGAAGTTTATTTATGCATCTACGAACAGAGGGGCTGAGACCCTAGTGGCATTAGCCCAGAGCTGCAGGAAGGGAGTGTCTGATATAGGGACTATTGCAGGCATTTGCTGGCATGGGGGTTTGTGCACCTGGAAATGCTCACGATAGCATATCCTGGTTTGTGGCTTTAGAAACAGACTGTATCCTTTTCCCCAACTCTCAGGCCTCTCCCAAAGGCCTTGTCTCAAGGGCAATTCACAGAACCTTCCCAGGGTGTGGAAGTTGCTTTATGGGAGGCAGAGGTTGGGTGAGGGAGATGCTTAATGGAGAAACTGCCACAGTGAAGTTAGGTGTGGGGAATTTGAGCTTTAAATGGGCCTTGAACTATAGGAGCCCTGTACACAAACCTATCAGTATTGTTATTTATTAATTATGATATTATTTTTCCATATAAACAACTGTAAACCTACTTTTACCACAACCTGTATGTTGAAACTGAAATCCTTGGATGGGCCAACAATAAGAGAAAGAAAAAAAATACTTAAAATAATACCTGAAAATGTTCCAAATGTAAGTAAACTTGTATAAATAAACACATTCAATAAACTCAAGAAGATGAAAGCAAAAAAAAACAAAACCCTTAAAAATGACACGAACATACATCACAAACTCTTCAATAAAGAGAAATATCTTAAAAGCATCCAGAAAATACAAGACATGTTACTTATGGCAAAATAAAGATACCGATAACAGATTTTTTATCTAAAAAATAATCTAGTGAAAGATAATAGAGTGCCTAACGAGGTGGTGCTGCAGTGGATAGAGCATCAACCTGGGATGCTGAAGACCCAGGTTTGAAACTCCGAGGTCACCTACTTGAGCGCTGGCTTATCCAGCTTGAGTGTGGGCTCACTAGCTTGAGCACAGGGTCACTTGCTTGAGCGTGGGATCAAAGACATGATCCCATGGTCATTGGCTTGGGTCCAAAGGTCACTGGCTTGAAGGCCAAGATCACTGGCTTGAGCAAGGGGTGACTGGCTCAGCTGGAGTTCCCCCGCTCTGTTCAAGGCACATATTAGAAAGCAATCAATGAACAGTTAAGGTGTCACAACTATGAATTGATGTTTCTCATCTCCCTTCCTATCTGTCTGTTCCCTCCTCTATTTGTCTCTCTCCTCACAAATAAAATAAATAAAATAAAATAAGAATCTTTAACATATTGAAAGAATAAAGCTATCTATTCAGTGAAAATATCTTTGAAAAGAATGTAAATAAAAAAACATTTTCATATACATAACACCTGAAGGAATTAATCACCAAAGGACATAGTATATACATTTATGCAATTAATAAAATTAATAGTACTATACTTAAATTCTGTGCAGTTTATATATGCAAATTATTTTGCAACTTTAAAATACATAATATAATTACATATGCTCAGGATCTAGCTATTTTAGGTACAATCACAAAGCTTAGTGAATGTCCAAATAAAAAAAATTAGGCCCTGGCCGGTTGGCTCAGTGGTAGAGCGTCGGCCTGGAGTGCAGAAGTCCCGGGTTCGATTCCTGACCAGGGCACACAGGAGAAGCGCCCATCTGCTTCTCCACCCCTCCCCCTCTCCTTCCTCTCTGTCTCTATCTTCCCCTCCCGCAGCCAAGGCTCCATTGGAGCAAAGATGGCCGGGGCACTGAGGATGGCTCTGTGGCCTCTGCCTCAGGTGCTAGAATGGCTCTGGTAGCAACAGAGCAACACCCCAGATGGGCAGAGCATCGCCCCCTGGTGGGCATGCCGGGTGGATCCCGGTCGGGCGCATGCGGGAGTCTGTCCAACTGCCTCCCTGTTTCCAACTTTAGAAAAATACAAAAAAAAAATACAAATTATATTTAAATAGTTTTATGAAACCTGTTGAAAATTCCTGTATTAAAATGATTTTTTTCTCCAAAAGTTTATTGTTTGGGAGATTTAGTTGCTTTATAATAACTAATACTAATAGCAATTTAGGAACAATGAGAATTTGCATACATAAAAATGTGAATAAGATAATTGCTCTGAAATTGGAGTACTTTTTCTCCTCTCAAAACTGATAGAGCCAGTGATGTGCTCAAATTACATGTTGTTTCAAATACAATATTGATAAATAAAAGCACTAACGATAAAATTTGTGATGATGATAACAATTCCCTTCTTCCAGGTCTTACAATTCATTCCCTCATCTTACTTCAGGTGTTTGCCTAAATGTGGCCCTCTCAGGGACCAACCTCTTTAAAATCTTTATACTCATTGGCCCCTTTCTCTACCCTGCTTTTTCTTCATAGCACTATGATCATTGAAACTACTATTATTCTTTATTGTCTGTCTTTTCCCAATAGAACATCATCTCTGTGATGAGTGAACTTTGCCTGTTTTATTGTTATAAAGCCTAGAACTCAAAAAGTGGTAGAATGAATGAATGAATGAATGAATGAATGAATGAATGAAATGAATGGGTTGATAAACATAGTTCCGGGAAACAAGTACATCTACACTTGGAGTTCAGAAACTCCAGATTATTAATATCTTTTTTTAAACGACTAAAAATCCCCTACTTTCTGAGTTTTCATGGAACAATTCCTGTTCAGCCCAGCTGCCTTTTCCCTCCACTGGACCCACAGATACCTCCCTTTCTGCAGCCCATCCCCTCAGCAGGCCTAGTTTTAACTTCTTTGTTATTGGATAATTCAGGATGGTTAATTTAACAAATTTAACACTTAAGGGGTGGCCTTGAACTACAGATTCCTATTTTTTTCTAATTCTCTAGTTTCAGCATACCCTTTCCAGAAAAGCTGTTTCACCTTCTGGAAGATGGGGTAGGTAGGATAAAATGACCTGCACTGCAGACTGTGAGTGTGAATCCCATTTTAATTCTAGTTTGTGTTACTAGTATGACTATTTGCTATGTGGTACAATAATGTGCCTATTCAGGTCTTTATTTATTCGTGGGTCAGCTGTAGGACATAACGGTAATCTCAGCTTTCATTTCCTTTAAATTAAGGTAGGCGCTGACTCCAAATAGTAGAATGGGAAAAATAATCTGTTCATAGATCTCAATAAAAGTGGATATTAAAGGCAAATGAACATTTTTATGATTCCTGTGGGACATAAAAAGAGTAGAAAAGAAATTAAAAGCCCATCAGAGCAACGCTGAGGAAACATATAACGCAAGGCCAGGGCAGAGACATTGTGAATGTAGGAAATATTATTTTTAAATATGAACTAAAAGCATAAAGTCTTTTAAAATATTAGTGTTTGTCCTTGGAAAAGAGGTACTTACTAAATAGATGAATATTTATTACATAACAGTAAAAGGACCAACAGGCTGTACTAGAAGGAGAATTGAAAAGAAAACTTAAATTGAAAGAGAAGTATCCCTCTGTCCAATGTGAGTGGCACAGGTGCCCACCTATAGCACATCTACACTCACCAAACCTCCCAAGTACTTCTGATACAGAACTAACAACCCCTAGTGTTGAGCGTACCTTGAAATGGTAACACCCAGAGTGGAGGCTGGCTCAGGGGCAGGGTGGAAGACAGCAGAAAGCAAGATCTCACACTGTAGGGAAAGATCTGAGTTTGTAGTGAGGGGCTTGATAAAAAGGCTTGTTAGAAAATTCTTTCAATCTGAAGTCAACAAATCCAGGTAATAAGTGAGAGGTGATGTTAACTGGAGACTCTCTTCTTGAGGCCCAAGAAGAGAACAGACCAAGTTAGCTAGCACTTTAATCTTTAACTTCATAAAGTGTAATATCCTTCATGTAACCTGGACTTTGGCAAAGAAATGTGTATTTTTAAAGTTGAGAAATGAAAACTTTTGGCTACATGATAAATACTTGAGTGTTAAAATCATAATTTGTACCAAACCAAGTCTGAAGTCCAGTATAACCATCAGAGAATGAATATTTGAGATATACAAATAAACCTAAATGAAATTGTATTATAAGTATAATTTTAAAAAGAGTAGTGTCAAGATTTTTTTGGTTATATGTTTTGGTTCAAGCTAAACCTCAATAGGTTATAGTCAGGGGTGATGTTGCCAAAAATTCTTAAGTTTTCTTTTATAGCTAATAATACCCAATTAAAATAATTCTTCTTAGACTTGAAGATTTGATTGATGCTGACATTACAATTTCATTAAAGCAGTCCCACAAACTGAAACTGTATACAACTGAAGAAAGATGCTTTCTGAATATTTACAGAAATGGACTTATTGCCCTTCATGCTAATTTTTTTATGTTTTGTTTGCATTTGTGATATATGACACAATCATTTGAGAAAATGACTTTAAATCTCTAATCTTCAAATATTGCAATGGAGCTTTATAATTAACTCATGGAAACAAAATTGCCTCTGAATTCCCCACTCCGTCTCAGATTTTATTTTATGTTTATCAGTTTTAGTAATTTCCAGGGATAGAACACAATCATCATAGAAGAAATATCTAAGTACAAAGGGATAGTATTTTCTGTGGTTCAGGGCTTTCCCATGAACTATCTTTTTTCTCTAGAGCAATCTTTGATTGCTGTTTTAAGTCTACTTTAGTATTAATATGCCATATGTTATATAGCTACTTTGGTAAGTATAATATTAGTGTCCTTTTTGGCAAAATATCTTTTAAACATGTAATTTCTGCTCTTCAGATTATTTGAACTATTATAAAAGTGCATAAGAATTTCCAATACGTTTTGCAAATCATGCAGATTTTCCATAAAGGACAAAGGAGGCCCATTCTCTCTGCCACAGTGAATAATTCTGTGACATGTCCTGTGCCGCATTGGTGTGTAAAGTATGATATGCTTCCAAAATCCTTGATAGCATTTCTATGGTTGTTCTTTTCTTGATAGTATTTCCATGATGTTGAGGTAGATACTAAACTATTCGGTTACGAAAGGCCAAAAACTGAAAGTAGCTGACTTTGGCCCTGGGTCATGACATCAGCCAATATTTGCTGCATTCCTACTGTAAAACTATGGAGACTTGGATGTTAACCTCACAGGGACTGAGAGCTAAGAAGCAAGGGAGAGGGATGCATGCTCCACCCATGCTGGCTACAGTGGAGAGAAGGCATTTTCATGATGAGGAAAGAGGTGCTTATAATTGCAGGTGGTGACTCTTGTCACCAGAGGTGGTTTATGACAAAGCCAAGAGCACACTGCACTGAAGAGGCATTCCAGGGAGTGTGCATATCGGATTGAGTGCATAGAAAAACCTTTGATTACACCACAGATTAGAGACAGTGCTTCCTTCAAAAAAGAAAGAAAGGGGCAGCAAACAATAAAATTAAAGATTAATTTACCTTGGTTATATGTTGACTGAAACTCTAATTGTGGAATACATCACATATGGCTATACCTTATTTAAAAAGAACAACATTGGTACTAATATCAAGCTTCTGCTTTTATCTCCTTTTAGTTGGGTTTGAAAAAAACAAACTTCTGCCTTTTTAATTAAAAAAATCTATGATAACATTTTATAATTAGAATCAAGTTTTCTAATAGTAAATGCTTGTTACCTTGAATAACATCACTGGGGAAACAAGAAAATATTCAACATTGAGACATAAATAAAGGGAGGATGAAAGTGTTTAACCAATTGCACCATATAGATAAGATAAAGAATTGTTTTTATATGTTGCTCTCATTTCATTTTAAATACTTCAGACACATTTTTATGTTTTTTATGGGTTTTATTATAAGACTTTTTAGGTGAATGTTACAATATGCAACTATTTTAATAATAGCACAGCACATATCACTGTGAGAGTATCACAATTTAACTATTTTCTTTTTCTGTGTTGAAATAACAAATTAAATTTCAAATCAGATACATGTAGATTTAGAGATCTTAACCAGTCTTGTGGACTGAACTGTGTCTCCCTCTACCCCAAATTTATATGTTGAAGTCCTAACCCCTAGTACTTTAGAATATGACTGTATTTGGAGGTAGAACCTGTGAAGAAAAAACTAAGGTTGAATGAGGTTATATTAATCCATTATGACTGCTGTCCTAATTAGAAGAGGAGGAAACAGCAGGGATTAAAAAGTCATATGAAAACACACTGACGGTGGCCACCTGCATACCAATGAGGGAGGTCTCAGGAAAAACCACAGTGGCCAACACTTTGGTGTTGAACTTCTACCTTACAGAACTGTGAGAAAATACATTTCTGATGTTTCAGCCACCTAGTATGTAGTATTTTGTTGTCAGGTCTAGCCAACTAATACACTCTGAAAGTGTGCCCTGGACTGTATGTATGAACAAATGTGTGAATCAGCTAGTCTCTATCCAGGTTCAGTTCCTGCATATTTCCAGGAATGGAATTATCTCTCCATGCTAAGTGTGAAGTGTTTGAAGACTATCAGCTATTTACCTATCATCTATCTATCTATCTATCTATCTATCTATCTATCTATCTATCATCTATCATCTATCTATCTATCAATCATCTATCATCTATCTTTCATCTATTTATCATCTATCTATTCATTTATGTTATTTTGTCACATGCCCTCTGACAAAAAGCTAGCTACTTTATCTAGGAGTGAACCTTGTGCTCCAGAACTGAAAAAATTAATTTCTTTTACTTAAGCTACTCAGTCTGTGATATTCAGTTATGGTAGCCTTAGCAAACCAATACACTGACTATCAAACTTTATTAATACTTTAAAAAATATAAGCATGCAAGAAGCTCAGGAACTGCTGGGAGAGGTCTATGCCATCCTTCATGGCTCCCCAGAACCTCCCTCTTTTATTAAGCATATACTCTCTGGCCAGAATACCAGTAGGATCTCTAAATGAGGGTTGTGGAATGTCTCACAAAACTGGGAAGGTTAAAAATATGACACATCTGCATTTCATATCCCTAAGCATTGTATTGTTTATCTGATATTCTACAGGAAGCTACATTTTATAAATATATACTTTGTAGGTGTGATAAGAAAATGCAAAACTGAGACATCCCACTTAATGCACTATTTAGGTAAAAATTCACCTCCTAGTAAATGCTGATATATTTGTCCAGAGGTCCTTTTATGATGATTACAAGACAAGAACATCAGCTATCTGCCTTGTTTGCTTTCCCTCTGGAACACCTCCTAATAATCATAGAAGAAACAGCTCACAGGCCAACTGTTTTCACTCCTTCCTTCTTACATTTTTTTCTTTAAACTTTCCAGCAAATGTGTTTTGGGATATTATAACCCTCTCAGAAGCTTTTGGCCAGAAAAATTACTAATTATAGCCAAACCATAGCTAAAGTAAAATAAAATTGATTCTAAGTTCTCCTATGATCCATTTCAAAATCCTTATATTTAATTTTTGAGCCTAGATTTTTTTTTGCTTTTTTTTGTCTTTTATTTTCTTTTTTTTAACAGAGAAAGAGAGAGAGAGTCAGAGAGAGGGACAAATAGGGACAGACAGACAGGAAGAGAGAGAGATGAGAAGCATCAATTCTTCATTGCAGCTCCTTAGTTGTTCAGTGAATGCTTTCTCATATGTGCTTTGATCCAGTGGGCTACAGCAGAGTGAGTGACCCCTTGCTCAAGCCAGTGACCTTGTGCTCAAACCAGCGACCTTGGGCTCAAGCCAGCAACCATGAGGTCATGTCTGTGATCCCACACTTAAGCCAGCAACCCTGTGCTCAAGCTGGTGAACCTTCACTCAAGCTGACAACCTCAGGGTTTTGAACCTGGGTCCTCTGCATCCCAGTCCAATGCTCTATCCAGTGCACCACCACCTGGGCAGGCCTTATATTTAATTTTTGTATATAAATTTTATTATTCTTATTTATGTAATAAATACAAGTTCACTGAGAAAATTAGAAAACATAGCTAAATAAAGCAAAATATTAGCAATAAGTACTATTAACATTTATGTATAATATTTCAATATTTTCCATATATATAGACAAGACTTTTTATAGCAATTGAACATTTTTTCTTTTACAATCTGCTTTAAAATATTAACAACATATTGTGAACTTATTCCCAAGTTATTGAATGTATTTTTACTAAATCATTTTAATGGCCAACATTATAGCATATGTTTACACTATATCATTATTATATACCAGAGAAGTTTATATTTATAATGTGACGGTATATATTGCTTCATCAGTTAATAAAGTGCATATTGAATGCATTTGACCACATATCTCTTTTGATTAAAAAAGTTATACAATATAGTCACCAAGTGACTATATGTCCACCAAAATATGTATATCCTCTCTTTTATCCTGGACACACATGCGGATATCCTTTGATTTAAGCATTACCATTTGACAAAAATTCTCATGAAAAAGAAAAAAAAGGAGAAGAAACAATGTGCACTATTTCAGTTGCACATATACATACTTATATCTATTCTTCCTTCTTCCTTGCCATCTGGATATCAGATATGGCAGAAACCTAGTTTTGATCATGCAGATGACCATAATGTCCTAGGATAAAACAATAACTTAACAGAAACTTTGGGCCCTCAAATTAATGAGGGGAGCAGAGCTGCTCCATCAACCTATGCCATTCATTTAAGTGATTGTGTTATCGAATCAGTCTCTCCTTACCCTAATACATCTTCTTTGTGACATGATAATGGTAGCAAATTTGTAACTTCTGCACCACTGCATCTGTACAACGTGTATTTGGACTTTATTTTTCTGATATCATTAAGTCTATGTTTCAGGAACATTTTAATTTTATTTCTGGATCTTTAGAAATCATGAGTACATATGGACATTCTTCATTCAGTTTGTCCACAGGGTCAGAGAGCTCTCAAATTTTTTTTTGATTCTGAGATTATGGAAACACGACAGAACAGGGCAATACTCATCCTCGACCCCTCTTCCCCAGCTAATTTCTCAGTCCTATGATTGATGTCAAGGAACTTTTCACATCAACATATAATTTTATTAATCAAAAGACTTTGTAAATCATGGGGTTAAATTTTTCTTTTTATAAATGCAGAAACAACAAGTAGTTGGAGTAGTTGGGAAACTTGTCCAACATCACAAAGGTAACTATTTGTAAAATTGGGATCAGAACACAGAAATCTTATTGCCTAGTTAAATATCCTTTCAAGCACAGATGCAAGCACAGAAAACAGGAAAGAATTCTATTCCGACAATTCTGACCTTAAAGTCATTACCTTTCTCATCACCTTTTATGTCTATTCTATTCTAATGCACACAACTCATTCCATTAATTCAGGCTAAATTTTAATTGTTCACTCAGTCAAAAAATATTTATTACACACCAAAAATGCACCAATACTGTGCTTAATGCTATGAATGAGTGGTTAGCAAGATATAGTTATGGCCCAAAGTAGTTCACCTGTAATAAGTAACCAAATATAGTATTCTAAGTGGGATGTATTTTGTACAGCTGGTGTAGATATAGGGTGTGAAGGACTGATAAGAGTCTTTTTTTTTTTTTTTTTTGTATTTTTTTCTGAAGCTGGAAACGGGGAGAGACAGTCAGACAGACTCCCGCATGCGCCCGACCAGGATCCACCCGGCACGCCCACCAGGGGCGAAGCTCTGCCCACCAGGGGGCGATGCTCTGCCCCTCTGGGGCGTCGCTCTGCCGCGACCAGAGCCACTCTAGCGCCTGGGGCAGAGGCCAAGGAGCCATCCCCAGCGCCCGGGCCATCTTTGCTCCAATGGAGCCTTGGCTGCTGGAGGGGAAGAGAGAGACAGAGAGGAAGGAGGGGGTGGGGGGTGGAGAAGCAAATGGGCGCTTCTCCTATGTGCCCTGGCCGGGAATCGAACCTGGGTCCCCCGCACGCCAGGCGGACGCTCTACCGCTGAGCCAACCGGCCAGGGCTGATAAGAGTCTTATACAATATTAAAGGTAAAAGAGCTTTCTAAAAAATAACATCAAAGTTAAGACAAACAGATAAAGGGAGATAGGGACCATGGGGAAAAGTATAACTATTGTATATAATAAAATTTTGGAGAAATCCTATTCGACCTCGTTTGTAACTCCTCAGGCCCATTGCCTACTCTTACCTTCCTTGTATACTCTTTCTCCTAGTCAAATCCTTATTTTAAGCAAAAATAAGCTTTATTTTAGAGAAATTCTAAGCATTAAAATCCTGCTCAAAGAAAATAATTTGGAAAAACCTTTGTTTTACTCTATGATAGGGGAGCCCCAAAGTGAGAAATTTGGCTTTAGTAATAGTAGCTTTTCAGTTAAATGAATAGGAGATATGTAATAGTTAGAAAATGGTTAATCTGCTTGTTATTCTCTCTCCTAATGGCTTCCTGGCCTTCACTCTGAAATGTAGCAAAAAGTTTAGCTTTGCAGGAATGTCAGGAAAAGCTTACCTTGGGGGAGGGACCTAACAATTAGTGGAGTTTAAATCACAATGGTTGTTTATAAAAGCCTAGCCACAGGGTTTACTGTGAATAGTTAAAGCCTGTAAATTAATCAGAAACTTAATTCACCAATCTTAAATCTTTACTTTGTATCCTAAGAAAGAGGGAGTATTTTCACAGATAATTTCCAGAGGCAGATGGTTCCAGAGATGCCAGGTCCCAGCTGTTCCTGGGAGACATCTGACCCCAGCTGTCTTGAAGATTTCCCAAGGACACCAGATAGAACCGTGCTAATTGGGCCTGTGTAAAATCAAAAGAATTTGCAGAGGTGAAGTTTCTGCAGCTGAATTCCCACCCCTTATATATTGTTACGTAACTAATTGCGCTGACTTTTCCCTTTTCTTTTTGCTCCTGAACCCTATGAAAACCACCAGCACCAGGAGTGTGTTAAGGCAGTTTTTTTAGACAGGAGTCACCTGCCTTCTTATATTGCTGCAATTTGATGACACCCCTAATACCTACTTGGTCCTCTTCTCTCTTTATTGGCATTAAGGGTGGCAAGTTAACTCCAAATCTGGTTTTCTTTTTCAGTTATATCTATTTACTTCTTTTCTCTACATAATGTAACTGTAGGAGGCTTAAAATATTTAGGTTTCCTGTGCATGAAGAATCATGACTTTAAAAACACAGCTGGGTAGATTCTTAAAGATTAATGAGGCATTCAAAACTTTGTAAAAATTTAATTGTGAAGAAATTGAGGAAGTAAATAGACCTGCAGTGGGGTCTCTGAATCATGAATAATTTTCTCAATGGTATTTACAGTTAAATAAGTAACAGACTAATAACATAGCATAGGCAAATTATTTCATATAGTGCTGGCATTTGGGGAAAAATATATTTTAAATATAAATATCCAGGTCTACAGCATATTATTAAATCTTTAACAATTTAAAAAATTTATGTTCTATGTTTTACAATAACATACTTAAGTTCTTTAAAAATATAGTCATTACATTTTTTAAAATTTTGTATAAATTAGAAATAAGAAAAGAATGCGTATTTAAAATTTGTTATGAAAAATGATTCACAAAGTACTTAATGTATTACTAAAATGCAATATTTCTTTAAAGATATACAGATAATAATATTGAAATTTTACTAACCAAATGCACTATTTTAAAAATATTTCAAGTTGGCATAACAAAGTTTCAGTCAAAGCTTATTCGGAAAGAAAAACCACATCTAATTATTTTTCTTCTATTATAATATTAAGAAAAACACTTTATTATTAATAAAGTTAAAGGATTTGAAATGTGAACAGATATAAACTGATGGATACATGAATTTACCAAAAGTTCCAAACTGCCCTTTTGCTGTTCCACTTGTCTATCTGACCCCACCCTTGCTTACTGGACTATCGCCCCTGAAACAGAAAAGTTCTAGAAAGCTAGTCAGCTGCCCCGAGGAGAAGCGTTCTAGGAAGCTGAAATTGTAGGACTGCAGAAGGGAGCATTCCAGATTTGCTAACTCAATGCACACTTGCTCAAAGCTCTCCCCACCTTAATAAATGTTTGCCTCAGAATCTGTTTCGGTGCACTTCTCCCGGAGGAGTGCCCCGGCAGGTCTTTCTCCTCTAATAAAGCCTGCACACCTGGTGTTCGAGTGCCATCTCATTCTTACAGAAACCAAGTTACTAAAAAACAAAACTTTGTTATTATTAGGAGAATATTTCTGTTCTTAGTAATTTAAAATTTAAGACTAGATCAAGTGGTCATATTTAGGAAGTGTGTCTTTAAAACAAAAATTACAAAATGCACATGCCATTAAAATGGTTTGTGCTTAAAAAACCAATATGTAGTAAACATAACTATATCTGCTGGTCTTTTTAACAGAACCATCTCCATTTTCTGTGTAATAATAGGTTTAAAGTAGTCACCTATTAAAAAGACATCTTAACAATAAAGGACTTGTATGAAGCCGAATCTCTAAAGACTTCCTCTTCCCATTATTATAACACATTAAAGACAGGCTATTGTAAACAAGGGGTAGTTTCAATTCTTTATTGGTCTCTGCTTTGTTTTGTGTTAGTGTCAGTAGCAGATTAGAAGACATATACAAGTTTAAAACACTAATCAACAACAACATATTTTTATTCTCAGTGTTTTTATACAATACTAAGGCCAGGGACCGCTGCTGTCATGACCATTCACATGCGGGTTCACATTAGATTCAGACAGACAGTAAAGAACCAGTGGAGCCAAAAACTGGTGGGCTGTTCCTTTATTCTAGCCTTGCACCTGGCCAAAGAGTACACACACACACACACACACACACACACACAGAGGGAAAACACTTCCCCTTCACTTAGGGTTCCCAAAGCAATTCACACAATCTCCAATTCCACAACCAGGAGAATCTTCTCTGGGTTTTCCTAGAATCAAGGGCTCCCACCAGTCTTAGTCACCTCTGGTTCCCCATCTGCACACCTTCTTTCTTCTCTTCTCTGCACAAACTGGTTTCTCCTTCAGCACCCTACCAGCTTGGCTTCCTACTCTGCAAAAATGGCTTCCTTCTCTTTCCTTTCCATCTTGGCTTCTTTTTCCACAAAAGATGGCTTCCTTCTTCTTCTCCTTCTCTGCTCTTAAAACCTTTTGGTATGAAACCCTTCCTCCAGCCAACATTAGCATACCAATGTCCCCTTCCCAAGCAGGAAGTTTCACCTGGCAGCGCCATTCCCCTGGACAGCACCATTTTTAACAATAAAAGTGAGAAAACTCAAATAACACAAATTTTACAAACTTATTTGTCCAACAAATACTATATAATATCTGTAAAACAAAGTTCTTAATTCACTTGTAAACATGATAAAATAAAACAAAATAATTTCTAATTACAAATATAAACTGTAAAATGCCTTACTAGGACTAAAATAACTACTATTAGAAAACATTAAATTTTTAATGCTGACCTGTGGTGGCACAGTGGATAAAGCATCGACCTGGAAATGCTGAGGTCGCTGGTTCAAAACCTTGGACTTGCCTGGTCAAGGCACATATGGGAGTTGATGCTTCCTGCTCCTCCCCCTTCTCTCTCTCTGTCTCTCTCCTCTCTCTCTCTCTCCCTCTCTCTCTCCTTTCTAAAATGAATAAATAAAAAATAAATTAAAAACATAAAAAAATAAAACATTAAATCTATCATAGATTTAAAATCCAATTATTCCAATTTAATATTAAGATTATGATACTTCTATGAGATAAATGTGTTCACTCAACTCCTAGATTTGCCCAGCTAGATCTCTCAGCTTCATCTAGTGATGTTCAAAATTGTATACTATCTCCCAGGAAATATCCCCAGGTATTTGGAAACCTTGAACAACTCCTAATTACCACAAAAAGATTTCTTAACACCAAAAAGGTATTTCTACCTCCTAAATTAAATTCAGAAAGTTCCAGAAAAAATGTCATGCTTTCTTAGCCACTATCAACTAATCCTTATTAGGTTAAAATCTTCAAAGACTGTAATATACTGTCACAAAGCGATATTTTTATTTCTTGGTTGCACTTTGCATATTCTTTTTAAAAGCCAGATTTGAACATAACAAAAAATCTTTTTCAGTTCTACAGTGTGTCCGTAAAGTCATGGTGCACTTTTGACCGGTCACAGGAAAGCAACAAAAGACAATAGAAATGTGAAATTCTGCACCAAATAAAAGGAAAACCCTCCCGGTTTCTGTAGGATGATGTGGCAGCATGTGCGCATGCACAGAAGATGACATAACACTGTGTATACAGTGGAGCAGCCCACGGCCATGCCAGTCGAGATGTGGATGGTACAGAGGAAAGTTCAGTGTGTTCTGTGGCTCACTAAATTCAAATCCGTGACCAAAGTGCAACGTGAATATCGACACGTTTATAACGAAGCGCCGCCACATAGGAATAACATTACTCGGTGAGATAAGCAGTTGAAGGAAACCGGCAGTTTGATGGAGAAACCCTGTTCTGGTAGGCCATCAGTGTGAGGAGGCTGTAGAGGCTATATGGGATAGCTACCTAAGGAGCCCTAAAAAATCTGTGTGTGAGCCCACATCGAACTGTACTGAATAGGTATGAAACTGGGAGAGTTTTCCTTTTATTTGGTGCAGATTTCACATTTCTATCATCTTTTGTTGCTTTCCTGTGACTGGTCAAAAGTGCACCATGACTTTATGGACACACTGTATTTTGATCCACTGAGCACTATGCAACTATCAAGTCAAATATAACTGTGGTGTAGTTTACTTCTACTTTTTCTTAAACAATCCAGTAACTGCACTCTTGTTCACACTAATGTTAGTTCTTTCTTAACCTGCTTTCATCCTGTCTGTCATGGGATCCCTGCCTGGATCCTTTCTCCTGCTGGCTCCTGCTTGCCAGATGACACCTCTGGCCAGTCTGCTTATTCTGATCATCTCAGTGCCACTGTCTTCATTTATGACTTGACTCAGTATTTTTAAGGTCAGTGGCTGAGGCCATGCAGGTTCCCATTGGACTCAGGCAGATGGTAAAGGAACTGTGAAGCCAGAAGGTAGTGGGCCATTCCATTTATGAGAGTCTCGCAATGGCAGATGAGCAAGCAGGCAGTAAAAAAGTGCTTCCCTCTCTTTCTTTGGACTCACCAGTAAAACATACTAGGCGAGGGGAAAAAAACCCTCTCTGGCAAACAATAGTAAACAGTGGCCCCTCTCAATGGCAACAGGCAATCTGCAATTTGCCTTGAGGGCAAACAACCACAGCCTTACATAGACTATACACACATGATGCTGCCCTATGCTCATACACCAATCAGGCAAAAGTGCAAGCGAATAAACCTAACACACTTATAACACACTGGTTTGCCCAACAGTGTTCTTATTCCAAGTGCTTGACTCAAATTTAACTGGTCTCTTAGCTATTCCAGGCACCTACCAAATTCTTTTATTACACCATTCAAAAATGTGTATTTTTATTGAAGAAGTCCTGTGTGCATTTGATCTTCTTCCTATGATCCCATTACATTTCTGCCTTTTTACTTAGAGCTAAACAATTTTACTGGATCCAATTGACCTCTATAACATGACAGTATCTTTGGTTGTTAAAGGCATCAACATATTTGATATACATCAGGAATGTATGTTAAAATTAATCTATTGATTCTTAAGATTTTTTGGCACATATTCTTTAGCTTCTGACACTAATACAATTTATTTAGGGTTATCCAATGATGACCTAAGGATTAGAGTCATCATATTTTATCATTAACTCTAATTGCTAAATAATTTTCTGGCTCTTTGCTTTCTGAAAACGTGGTGAGATTTCATGACCCTGCATCATTGAAGTTAGGCACACCAGGTGTCCTTTCTTTGGCCTGTAAAATGTTAGCAAAATATCAGTTCCAGTCAGAAGCTGAAGCAGCCAGTACTAGATTTAATACTCTCTTCCTACTGCTAGGTGAGTATAGTACCATAGTTTATGATGTTGTCAACCTGGGTTACAAGTTAAAGTAGACCCCTGCTGACCCATGTGGGAAATACATAGCAAGAGTAAAAAATAACCTTTCGTTGAATTAAACTATTGAGTAGACTACTCAGCCACAAGTAAAGATAAAATACTGCCATTTTCAACAACATGGATGGCTCTTGAGAATATCATGCTAAGACATGACCAAAAAACCCCACAAAAACATGATTTTGCTTTTATGTAGGATATAAAACTGAAAGCAAAAATGAAGAAACAAGGCAAACAATCACTAATAGACACAGACAAAGGTCTGGTGATTACCAGAGGGAAATGGGGATTTGGAGAAGTAGAACAGGGTAAAGGAGATCAAATATATGGTGACAGAAGATTTGACTGTGAATGGTGAACATACAATGCAATATAGAAATGATACATTATAGAATTGTACTTGATACCTATATCATTTTATTAATAATGTCACCCTAATAAGTTTAATAGAAATTTTAAAAAGAATCAAACTTGGAAAAGCAAAAAAAAAACCCCAAACTACTACTGAGATTTTAAGGGTATTTAACACTACAGCATTATCCAGTCCATTTTTACTAACACAGATACTAAAGAGAGTTTAAGTTAGTCACATGTATATATTTAACAGGTTTTATAATCTAGTCAGTTCCAAGGGACTATGTTTAACATGAAGCAATGAAGCAAAATTCAAAATTACTACCTAGTTAATTATGTGAAGAAAAAAGTGACATTTTCTCCTTATTTTGTCTGAAAGAAATTATATAAAATTATTCTCCAAAACATTATCCTTTCTTCTAAAATAGTGATGTAAGAGAACAAGGCCAAATTTATTTCATTACATCCATAAAAACTGTATTTCTTATTGATTAAAAATCTTAGTGATTAAAAAATTACTTGATTTGGAACTTTAATCACATAAATCTGATTATCTGTTAAATATCTATAAATTGTTTCATCTGTAGATTTATAAGGTATATGTTAATTTATTTGCATATTATGCTTTAGTGCAGTGGTCCCAAACCTTTTTGGGGCCACGGACCGGTTTAATGTCAGAAAATATTTTCACAGACTGGCCTTTATGGTGGGATGGATAAATGTATCACGTGACCGAGACAAACATCAAGAGTGAGTCTTAGATGTAACAGAGGGAATCTGGTCATTTTTTAAAAATAAAACATTGTTCAGACTTAAATATAAATAAAACAGAAATAATGTAAGTTATTTATTCTTTCTCTGTCTGACCAGTACCAAAGGGCGGCCCGGGGGTTGGGAACCACTGCTTTAGTGTATTTATTATATTAGAAGCATTCTATCGTTACTTTTACTTAAATGGCATGACATTTTAAATGACCATAATGATTAATTATAAAATACCAACACAATTTACTGATACACATATTTTATGGTGAATAATGAACAAGCTCATGATTAAACCAGCCAGCATTCAAATTTCTTTTATTTTTTTTTATTTTATTTTTTTTCAAATTTCTTATAACACAGTATTTATAATGAAAAACAGTTTTTTGAAATTTGTTAAATCTGTACACATGACTTGTTAATGTTTTTCTAATTTAATTTTTCCATTGATTTGAGTGGGGAGGAGGGGGAGAAAGAAAGAGAAGCATCAACTTGTTCTATCCTTAGTTGTTACATTTCATTGTGAACTCACCAGTTGCATCTCTCACACGTTCTGACCGGGGATGGAACCTGCGACTTTTGTGTGTCAGGACAATGCTTAATCCACTGAGCCAACTGGCCAGGACTAATGTAGTAATAGTTTGTTAAATTTTCAAAATAGGAAACTATCATCTGTTGAAAGTGAAAGTCATATTTTTCTAGAAGGAATGAAGAAACATAATTGCTGATATACAAAATGTCCAAAATTGTAGAAAATGCTTATTGAGATTATTTGAGCCAAATGTACAACATGTGCCTGGGAGCAAGAGCTCAAATGCTCTGGAGAATAACAGTGTTGGAGATTCTTTAATGCGTTTGAAATTAAGGAAGTGATGTAAAAAAGATCACATGAAGGTGGGAGAAAGCAAGAAGAGTATTAGATTACAAGGGAAGTTAACAAAATGATGTACTCCCTTGAGGGTTAATATCCCAGATATTTCAAAAGATGTTTTAACCAAGATGCACAAGAACATTGACTAGCACTAGCTTGAAAGTTTCACGAACACAATTACATGCTCACCTGTGTCTATGCACCAGGACCTGCCCAATTAGGAATTTAGTCCCAAGTTTGAACCCTGAGGTTGCCAGCTTGAGTGCAGGCTCATCCGGCTTGAGCGTGGCATCACCAGCTTGAGTGCGGGATCATTGACATTACTCCATGGTCGCTGGCTTGAAACCCAAGGTTGCTGACTTAAGCACGGGGTCACTGACTTGGCTGGAGCCGCTCCTACATCCCTTACCTTCAAGACACATGAGAAGCAATCAATGAACAACTGAAGTGCCAAAATTACAAGTTAATGCTTCTCTTCTTTCTTCCTGTCTCTGCCTCTGTCTTCCCCTTTCTCCCTTTCTTTCTAAAAACAAGAAAACTTGACTATCGCCAGTTACAGAGGGATGGAAGAAATTCTTTCCAATGCCTATAAAAGAGATCTTCTTAATAATAAGTATTTTAGAAATCAGATCCTGGGCTGGCTTTAGCTCAGCATTTCCTTCGAGTCAAGTTCACTTGCTACAAAGCACATCCTTAGCTGAATTATGATGCATTGTTTTAGATATACTGAATAAACTGCATTGAGTGGAATATGGAAGCAACCCTGACCAAGAAAAGAGCAAGATTCACAAGTAAACAAAATTTTCCTGAAGATTTTTTGCTAAAATATATTTTATCATGGATATGAAAAAATTACATACATTGTTAAAAACTTCCTAGCAGTCTATCCTGTTAAGTACATTTCAAACATTGAGTTTTTACAGTTTAGGGAGCTATAAGAAAAAAATCACAATTTAAATTGTGAGGTTTTGCATTCTTTACCAACATTGATTATCTGGTGTCAAAAAATGTTTTTAGAGGGAGATACATTTTTATTATGATGACTAAAACTCAAATATATTTAAATAAATTTATTGTTTAAAAATTGCCACTGTTGCCTGACCAGGCGGTGGCGCAGTGGATAGAGCATCAGACTGGGATGTGGAGGACTCAGGTTTGAGACCCTGAGGTCACCAGCTTGAGCACGGCTCATCTGGTTTGAGCAAAACTCACCAGCTTGGACCCAAGGTCGCTGGCTTGAGCAAGGGGTTACTCGGTCTGTTGAAAGACCACGGTCAAGGCACATATGAGAAAGCAATCAATGAATAACTAAGGTGTCTCAACAAAAAATTGATGATTGATGCTTCTCATCTTTCTACATTCCTGTCTGTCTCTATCTATCCCTCTCTATGACTCTCTCTTTGTCTCTGTAAAAAAACAAATAAATAAAATACCACTGTTTAACCTGACCAGGTGGTGCTGCAGTGGATAGAGCATTGGACTGGGACGTGGAGGACGCAGTTTCGAAACCCCTAGGTCGCTGGCTTGAGTGCAGGCTCATCTGGTTTGAGCAAGGCTCACCAGCTTAAGTCCAAGGTCGCTGGCTTGAGCAAAGGGTAACTTGGTCCACTGTAGCCCCCTAGTTAGGCATATATGAGAAAGTAATCAATGAACAACTAAGGTGCCACAATGAGGAGTTTATGCTTATTATCTCTTTCCCTTTCTGTCTGTCTGTACATATCTGTCCTTCTCTCTGTCTCTCTCTGTCTCTGTCACAAAAAAATAAGTAAATAAATAACAAAAATAGAAATTGCCACTGTTTTACAGGTAAAAGTGGAAACTAAAAGGACAAATTGTTATGAATTTTCAAAGTTATTTTTTTTTGGCCACATTCTAATTGTCCTCATATTTCCTACCTACTTGCTACTGAAAGGCAATATTATTTAAACTCCCCCCACCATTTATTCTGCTGACCTTGGACTACTATACAGCAATTTTTCTTATAGATCTCCAGTGTAAAGATATTTATTTATATGTCTTGATTTTAAAACATGTATGCTTGACCTTGTGATCTTCAACTTATAAACATTTATTAGTTTTATTTGGTTTTACTTGTGTTGCTATTCTTATTTGCTCTGAAAACTTCTGTTATTGTGTATAGGGATAAGTAAAATAATTTTAAAAACTTGGTGTGAGTAAACACTTTATTAATTACAGTGGTACCTTGAGATATGAACAGACCAACATATGTTTTTTAAGATACGAACTGCGACTCGCTCTGTATTTTTGTTCAAGATCTGAGAGAAATTCCAAGATACAAGTCGTGATTAGGGAAGTTGCCGCTAGTTGGCTCATTGGCACATGGGTCCAGTATTGACAGTTTGATATATGATTTGACTGACTTACGAGCTTGGTTACAGAACGAATTAAATTCCAATCTCAAGGTACCACTGTATTTTCTTTATGTTACTTGATATGTTCCAAGGCTCACATTTTCAAATGTCTCTATACAGTTCCAATGAAACAATTTATATCTAACCAAAGATAAAGAAAGATGCAACATACGTGGGTAACTAAACATTCCCTTAAATCACAGCTATTGTCCATTAGACTATAATGAAAAAGAATGAGAGTCCTAACTCAAAGCCAGGTCAACACTGTTTGTCTACAACAGGTTCTAATTAATCTCTTATATTCTTTGTCTTCTCCTGCTCCATTTATCTTCATGCTAAGTGCTAGTTCACTTCTTTCCGTTCTATCTGCTATTGTCTCTTCAGGCCAGCATCGTCTCTCATCTTGATTAATACAGTAGGCTCCAAACTGGCCTCTGTGCAATGTAAACATTTCTATGTTCATCTTTCCTGATGATCTATCATTGCAGACATCCCTCTAACGTTCCCTTAATAGATTCATTCACACATGTGCAGTAAAAAGGCACTAAGCACCACACATCTAACTGCCATTTATTTTTCACTCCACTAAACTTGTTTCAAAGATTCAGTGAAATCTGCTTCCTTTGATTGTGTGTATTAGTTATATTTCTGCTCAGTGGAGCTACACAATTAAAGTTATCTTTAGCATTTTATATCGGTAAAAACACTGCTTCCTGGCATTTCTTACATGTTTTAGTTCTTCTAAATATTTCTTGTATGGCCTAGTTTTCAAGTTCATTCACAATCCTTTTTCCTCTTCTAGGTTCATTTCATTTGCTAATATCTCAATTAACAAATAACAACCAAAAGGAACAAGTTCTAGATTGGCAGTGTGAGAAGCTCTGGATTCTATCTGTAGTTAAAATATTGTAATAGGAGACCCTGGCCAGTTTTCTCAGTGGGTTAAGCATCCTCCTGAAACACCAAGGTTGTGAGATTGATCTCCAGTCAAGGCACATACAGGAAGCAACCAATAAATATACCATTAAGTGGAACAATAAATAAATTATTTTATCTCTTTCTCCCCCCTCCTCTCACTGTCTGTCTAAAATCAATCAATACATATATATATATTTTAAAAATGAAAAGAAAAAAAATACTGGAGTTCTTTACTGCCCTTGGCCAGAATGCTACTTGTAAAGCTAAAGTTTTATACTAAAATAAAAGGGTAACTGTTTTTCAGGTATTTCCTTGAAGGTTCATGGCTAGTACTATTATCCTAGAATAAGATACATCTGGACCTGTTGGTGCAAACTCATTTATTAGTAAAAATAACAAAACGCTCTCTTATGTTTTAAATGCCTCTTAAATATTTCTACTTTTCTAATAATTATTTTTACACATAATTATTTTTAACCTAAGCAATCTCTTACTATTTCTCTCCTATACTTTTCATGTATGTATAATCAACCTAAGTAATGTTTCTCTTCTCTCTCCACACCTCCTTATTTCCAATGCTGGCATCATTGTCCAGATGCTCATTGTCTCTTACCAGGGAAATTAAAATAAACTTATAAATTCAGAATCTTCTCTAATCGACTTAGGTACCTCTGCCAAACCAACCTTCCACAGTTCATAAAAAGTCACTTTCCTAGTAAGAAATCTTCAAAGATACCTTACTGCCAACATAATAAAATTCTTACCTACACGTTCTTCCTTTCTATTATCTGACTTACCCTTTCTTCTCCAATCTATTTCGCCACTGCTTCTGAAATTATATATGTACTAGGATTGAGTAATAAACTACTGCAAGAAGTAATGTCTGACAAATCATACTTGAGTTATTAAAGATTTTTTAAAGCCCAGAATGACATGGTTAAATGCTTAATCAATTCAATAAAAATGTCAAATGACTAAAACATTACAAGCCAGAAAAGAGTGGACCCAAATATTCTAATCACTTACAGAAGGAGATTACCAGCTAAGAATACTATGCCCATCACAGTTATCCTTCAAATATGAAGGAAAAAAATAAAACTTTTTCAAATATAAAAAAATTAAGGAAATTTATCACCAGAAAACCTCCACTGAAGGAAATACTCAAGGGGCTTATTTAACCAGGTTACAAAGAACAAAACATATAAAAAATACAAATAAAAGTTCCAACAAGGTAAAAATAAAAGCAATGATAACCTATGACAAAAATAACATAAAAGGAGAGAGAGTAAAGATCTGTAGTAACAAAGGAAGATATAATACAGACACACTCAAAAGATAAAGGATTCTTGTGCCTATGACAATTTTTCTCTTAATTACCTAATGATAACCACCCATGAAGAAACCACTACTGAAACACACAGTTAGAAATAAAAGAAACAGGAAAAAGAAGTATGGCATACCACTAAACAAAAACAACTGACAGAAACACAAGAGAGAAGAACCAAATAAGACACAGAGTTATCAGAAAACAAAACAGAAAGTGGCTATAGGAAATCCTCAAGCATCAATAATGACCCTAAATGTAAATGGATCAAACTCACCAATAGAGGCACAGAATAGCAGATTGGATCAAAAATCAAAACCCAACTGTGAACTTTTAGACACATCTAAATTGCAAGGACAAAAGTAAACTCAAAGTGAAAGGTTGGAAAGTGATTCTCCAAGCAAATAATACCCAAAGAAAATCAAGTATAGCCATATTAATATCTGACAACACTCACTTCAAGACAACAAAGGCAACAAGAGACAAAGATGGATATCTCATAATGAGAAAGAGGACATTGTATCAAAAAGATATAACACTTCTTAATATATATGCACTGAATCAGAGAGGACCAAAAAATATAAGACATCTACTAACTGATCCACAAATAGAAACAAATAAAAACACAATTATACTTAGAGATTTCAACACACCATTGACAGCTTTAGCTTTTGATTTTCATTCAAACAGAAAATCAGTAAAGAAATGTTGACCTTAAATGACACACTAGAACAAATGCACATAATAGACATTTACAGGACATTTCATTCCAGAACATCAGATTATACATTCTTTTCCAGTGTGCATAAAACATTATCAAGGATAGACCAAATGTTGGGTCACAAACCTAACATTAACAAATTTAGGAAGAGTGAAATTATACCAAGCATATTTTCTTACCGTAAGGCTTTGAAATTAGAATTCAACTGCAAAAATGAAGTAAAGAAATCAACAGAAATGTAAAAATTAAACAACATATTTCTAAAAAATGACTAGGTCAATAAAGAAATAAAAACAGGCATCAAAAGATATATACAGATAAATAAAAATGACATCAAGACATATCAAAATTTTTGACATGCACTGAAAGCAGTATTAAGAGAAAAGTTTATATCACTACAGACTTATATCAAAAAATAAGAGAGATCCTAAGTAAACAACCCAACATTACATCTTAGGGAACTAGCAAAAGAAGAACAAATACAACCCAAAGTCTGCAGAAGAAAGAAAACAGTAAAAATTAGAGCAGAACTGAATAAAATAAAGAAAAAAAAAACTATAAAAAAATTAATACAACAAAAGGCCGGTTCTTTCAAAAGATTAATACAATTAACCAACCCCTGGTGTGACTCACTAAAGCAAAGAGAGAAAGGACTCATTAATCAAAATTTAAAATAGAAAAGGAGAAATTATCACAGACATTATAGTTATGCAAAGGATAATACTAGAATACTATGAAAAATTATATGCCACCAAATTCAACAATTTAGAAAAAAATAAATTATTTTCTAGAACTATACAGTCTTCCTAGACTAAGTCATGAAGAAGTGGAAAACTTAAATAGACCCATTAGCAGGAAGAAAATAGAAACAAATATCAAAACCTCCCCCAAAGTAAAAGTCCAGGACCAGAGGGCTACACTAGTGAATTCTATCAAACATTCAAAGAAGATTTGGTACTTATCCTTCTCAAAATATTCCAAAAACTAGAAGAAGAAACAATACTCCCTAATGTATTTTATGAGGCCAAAATAACCCTGATTCCAAAATCTGGCAAGAACAACACATACAAAAGCACTACAGACCAATACCTCTAATAAATACAGATGCAAAAAACCTAAACAAAGTACTAGCAAATCAAATACAATAACACATTAAAAAAATAATACCTCATGATCATGTGGGAATAATTCCAGGAGCACAAGGATGGTTCGACATATGTAAATTAATCAACATAATACACCACATCAACAAAACAAGGAACAAAAATTATATAATCCTATCAATAGATGCAAAATAACCATTTGATAAGATATAACATCCCTTTATGTTCAAAATATTCAATAAAATGAGTGTAGAAGGAAAGTGTCTCAAGATAATCAGGGTCATATATGACAAAGTATCAGCTAATTTCATACTAAATGGTGAAAAATAAAGGCTTTCCTCTAAAATCAGAAACAAGACAAGGATGTCCATTCTCTCTACTTTTATTCAAAATAGTTCCAGAAGTTTTAGCCAGAGCAATAAGGCAAGGGAAAGAAATAAAATGTGTCCATATCAGAAAAGAAGTAAAAGAATCACTTTTTGTAGATACATAATCCTGTATACAAAAAAACCCAAAGACTCCACCAAATAAACTATTAGGAAAAATAAACCAATACTGTATAGTCATAGTATACAAAATCAATATACAAAAGCCTATTGCTTTCCTGTATGCCAAAGATGAAATTTTATAAAATGAACCAAAAAAATTTTTATTTTAAAAGTGCAACAACAACAAAAAAACTCTAGGTTTAAACTATATACTAAAAACTATGAGGCATTATTGAAAGTTATTAAAAGAACAAATTTAAATGGAAAAATATACCATGCTCATGTATTGAAAGAATCAACATAGTTAAAGTGGCCATATTACTAAAAGCAATATACAAATTTAATGCAATTTCCATGAAAATCCCAATGTTCTATTTTAAAGAAGTAGAACAAAAAATCACTAGGTTTGTATGGAATCATAAAAATCCCTGAACAGCAAAAGCAATACTGTGAAGAAAAAATAAAGCCAAGGTATCACTCTACCTGAGTTCAAATTATACTACAGAGCCACAATCATCAAAACAGCATGATATTGGAAGAAAAACAGACATACAGACCCATGAAACAGAATCAAAAGCCCAGAAATAAAACGACATGTGTATGAAAACTAATCTTTAACAAAGGAGCCAAAAACAAACAATTGAGAAAAAAAGAGCCTCTACAATAAATGGTGCTGGGAAAATTGGAAAGCAAAATACAAAAGAATAAAACTTGACTCAAAGACCTAAATAAAAGATCTGAAACAACAAATCATATAGAACACAACATAGATACTAAACTCATTGACCTTGCCCATTGAGAACAATTTATAAATTTGACCCCAAATGCAGGGACTTAAAGTCAACAATAAATAAATGGGACTGTATCAAACTAAAAAGCTTCTGCACAGCAAAAGAAACCAACAACAAAACAAAAAGGCAGCCAACCAAATGGGAGATATTTATAAACACTACCTCTGATATGGGGTTAACATCCAAAATATATAAAGAACTCACAAATCTTAGCAACAACAGCCAAGCAAACAATCCAATTAAAAAATGGGGAGAGGACTTGAAAAGACACTTCTCCCAAAAAGACATACAAATGGCCAACAAATATATGGAAAGATGCTCATCTTCACTAGCTATTTGCAAAATGCAAATCAAAACTACAATGAGATATCACCTCAAACCTGTTAGATTGGCTATTATCAACTAGACAGGTAATAACAAGTGTTGGAGAAGCTGTGGAGAAAAAGGGACTCTCAGTCACTGCTGGTTGAAATGTGAATTAGTGCAACCATTATGGAAGAAAAAATGGTGATTCCTAAAAAAATTAAGAATAGAACTACCATATGACCCAGCAATCCTTCTAATGGATATCTTCCCCCAAAATTCAAACACATTGATACATAAAGACACCCCCATGCTTATCACATTATTATTCACAGAGGCCAAGAAGTGGAAACAGCCTAAGTGTCCTTTGATAGAATGTTGCATTAAGAAGATTTGATTCATATATACAACGGAATAAAACTCAGCCAGAAGAAATAATGACATATTGCCATTTATGACAGCATGGATGAACCATGAGAACATTATACTGAGTAAAATAAATAAATCAAAAAAAGTTAAGAACTATATGATTTCACACATTGGTGGGGTATAAAACTGAGACACGGACATAGATAAATGTGAAGTGATTACCAGTGGGAGAGGAGTCAAGAGGAACAAATACATGGCGATGGAAAATGATTTGACTTTGGGTAATGGGTCTACAACATAATCAACAGTTATTGATCAATGTCATCCTTTTAAATGTAGTTTTTTAAATAATTTTTTTAAAGTAAAAAAAGAAAAATTGTCGCCCTGGCCAGTTGGCTCAGCGGTAGAGCGTCGGCCTAGCGTGCAGAGGACCTGGGTTCGATTCTTGGCCAGGGCACACAGGAGAAGCACCCATTTGCTTCTCCACCCCTCCGCTGCACCTTCCTCTCTGTCTCTCTCTTCCCCTCCCGCAGCCAAGGCTCCATTGGAGCAAAGATGGCCCGGGCGCTGGGGATGACTCTGTGGCCTCTGCCTCAGGCGCTAGAGTGGCTCTGGTCGCAACATGGCGACGCCCAGGATGGGCAGAGCATCGCCCCCTGGTGGGCAGAGTGTCGCCCCATGGTGGGCGTGCCGGGTGGATCCCAGTCGGGCGCATGCAGGAGTCTGTTTGACTGTCTCTCCCTGTTTCCAGCTTCAGAAAAATGAAAAAAGAAAAGAAAAGAAAAGAAAAATTGTCAAATTGTCAGATTGTTGCTTTTTATCTCGTTTATTAAAATTCCTATTTAAGAAAGTGCTAAAGAAAAATTTTCTTTTTTTTGTTTAAACTTAATTCAACTCTTGTTACTAAAAGTTCCTTATATAATAAGGACATTTAACAATATAATCCTAAAAAGATTTCCTATACAGAAATGTCTTATAAATTCTTTTTTGTGACAATGCATTTTGTGTAAAATTAGAAATTTGTTTTTTGGTGATTGGAAAAGGTAATTACAAAATGAATTAAACCTTTCTAAACCCCAAGAACTACTAAGATTCAAATGTTTAAGGGAAGAAAATTATAGTCTTCAGGTATAATAAAAATACCCTGAGTCATAAAAGATCACTACAGATGAGCAGATTATTTTAATACTGATGCCAATATAATAAAAGTGTAATAAAAAAATAATCACAGTTTAGTTCAACACCTGTGTCTGTTTCATATATTCACCACTCCATTATTTCAATAGTTGGATAAAATATTATAAGTTTATTAGGACCAAATATACATGAATTTATAATAATCTAATTTAGATTAAAAATAAAAGCAAAATAAAATAAAACTTTCTGCTCTTTCAAAGGTGTTTGCTATTATTTCAGGCCCTTATTATTTTTTTCTCTTTAACATGAAAGGGTTGCTCACAAAAGTTTTTGAGGTCTTTCAAGCTATTTTTCATTTACACTAGTTGTGGAATCAAATATAATATAAAAACAATAATTATAATAACAATGGCACATACTATATAACTAGCATATATATTGAGTCCTGAAAATACAAGAAAGTTTATACTTAATACAGTGTGTTCGTAAAGTCATGGTGAACTTTTGACCGGTCACAGGAAAGCAACAAAAGATGATAGAAATGTGAAATCTGCACCATATAAAAAGAAAACTCTCCCAGTTTCATACCAATTCAGTGCAGTTCGATGTGGGCTCACACACAGATTTTTAGGGCTCCTTAGGTAGCTATCCCATATAGCCTCTACAGACTCATCACTGACTGATGGCCTACCAGAACGGGGATTCTCCACCAAACTGCCAGTTTTCTTCAACGGCTTATCCCACCCAGTAATATTATTTCTATGTGGCAGCGCTTCGTTATAAACGTGTCGATATTCACGTTGCACTTTGGTCACGGATTTGAATTTAGTGAGCCACAGAACACACTGAACTTTCCTCTGTTCCGTCCTCATCTCGACTGGCATGGCCGTGGGCTGCTCAGCTGTATACACAGTGTTATGTCATCATCTGCGCATGCGCACATGCTGCCACATCATCCTACAGAAACTGGGAGGGTTTTCCTTTTATTTGGTGCAGATTTCACATTTCTATCATCTTTTGTTGCTTTCCTGTGACCAGTCAAAAGTTCACCATGACTGTACGGGCACACTGTACTTATATATGCAGCATCTCATTTAATCCTTTCAACAAATTTGTGGGGTGGAAAATTTTATTTCCACCTATAATATGAGTTAAAAAAAACACACACAGAGAAATTGAAATAACTTTCCCAGCAGTCTGAAGAGGAACTCAGGGTCCTGAGAAATAGGCTATCCTTCTTTGTAAAAGTATCCTGCTTGGAAAATCTTTTTAAATTGTGTGTATGCAGTTACTCCTACAGAGATGACCACATGTGATATCTACAATATATGGTTCATGCAAGTGGTAGGATATGTCTTCTGCTTAATAAGGAAACTGTGTGGTGACATGGAAGGTGCTTGGGTAGAAGAACTTCAGTTTAAATCCAAGTATTACCACTTATCAACAACATGGTCTCTGATCTGTTATCTAACCTTTTTGAGTCATGCTTCCTCAATCAAAAAATTAGAATAACAATATTTACTGTACAAGTTTGTTATGGCTGACATAACAAAATATTGCAGTTTGATCGGTGCCTTTAACAACAAACATCCATTTTCTCACAATGTTGCAGACTAGAAAAGTGAATGAGAGGTTTGGTTTGGCTTGCCAAGGGCCACCTTCTCACCTTGTTCACACATGGTTATCCCTTGGTCTATGTTGTCCATGTTCTCATTTCTTCTTACAAGGACACCAGTCCTATTAAATGGGTCATAGCCCACCCATATGACCTCATTTTACCTTAATTACCTATTTAAAATCTTATATTCAAAAACATTCACATTCTGAAGTTTTAAGGGTGAGGGCATCAACTTCTGAACTTTGGGAGAGATACAATTTAGTCTGTTGTTTACCTTTTAGAGTTACAGTAAGATTAAAAAAATGTAAATCACTTTCTGTAAGAGCACACCTGCTCTGCAATGTTGACTTAGGCAAGAAGATCCTTAAAGTGAAGAAAAGCATAGGAGCTGGAGGAAGGTGGTACATTTTTCAATCCTCTCTTGCTGCTTTACCTCTGCTGCTTCTACACCGATTGCTGTTGCTGTTATTTCTGCACCTGATGCTTCCCCTTGGTCTTCTTAGACTCATGTCTCAAGTCTCCTGAATTCTCAGTCCTGAAGTCTCCTTAGTTTTCTGAATCCTGATGTTTCCTCCATAGCAGTGCTGGCACAGGCAGATATAGGGCTTGGGGACAATAGCGGCATGGCACCAACATCACACTAACCATTACATCGGTGTGGTGATATCAACTTGCTGAGCTAGTTAAACTATACCCAAACAGGTAGTCTTCTGGACTGTTTACCTAGAAATGCCTGGGAACCTAGGCTAAGTTAGCAAGCCCAAATATGAATGGGAGCTGGTACTGAGGCACGCAGCCCAGAAAGTTGGGGGAGCTAGTGCTGCTTGCAGTTTCTCATGAGAACTAGAGCTCACATCCTGGTTATACTATTAAGGTCCTCACAATTGCCTAGTATTAGGAAACTTTTATATTCTACTATCTCTATCTTACATCAGTAAAGCCAGTGTAATTTGGGTAACTATTACCTTTTCCTATCTGTATAAATGGGTAGAAATGTACATATATTTCAAAAGCTGATGAAACAGAAAAAAGGTTAACACATAAACAAGTTCTAATTCTCAGACCATTGTTATTTATTTATTTATTTATTTATTTTTATTTTTGTATTTTTCTGAAGCTGGAAACGGGGAGAGACAGACAGACTCCCGCATGCGCCTGACTGGGATCTACCCGGCACGCCCACCAGGGGCGATGCTCTGCCCCTCCGGGGGGTCGCTCTGCCACAACCAGAGCCACTCTAGCACCTGGGGCGAGACCAAGGAGCCATCCCCAGCGCCCGGGCCATCTTTGCTACAATGGAGCCTTGGCTGCAGGAAGGGAAGAGAGTGACAGAGAGGGGGGGGTGGAGAAGCAAATGGGCGCTTCTCCTACGTGCCCTGGCCGGGAATCGAACCCGGGTCCCCCACACGCCAGGCCAACGCTCTACCGCTGAGCCAACGCTCTACCGCTGAGCCAACGGGCCAGGGCCTGACCATTGTTATTTAAATTCAACTACTTAAGGTTATCTTTCATTTTGTTAAAGGTTTGTAATCCTTTCATTTTGTTTCTAAGAAAATAAATAGAAAATAAACATCCATCCTCATGGTAAATGCTTACCCCTACATATACTTCAAATCACATAATATGCACTTGATTGAGACTTTAGAAATGGTCTCAATCAAACATGCTTACTTTGCAGATGAGAAAGGCATGCCTGATACTGATAAATATCAGTGACTTTTCCAAGATCACACAAATAGCTAGTTCCTAGCAAAGCCATTGTTGATTCTTCATTTAATGTTCTTTCCCCTATTCCATACTCTCTGCTGTGGTTTTCCTAGGATGACTGGCTTAACCATTTCCTGGAGTGAGTATTTGTTTTAAAAATAACACTTACTTCATAACTATAGAGTTTCACAAGTAGCTACCTTCCTCATTGGCTTCCTATTTCAACCTAAATCCAAAAAATAATAAAACATTATTTTTTTTTAATGTGTGACTTCACCTTGCAAAATATTAAGTTTTTACAAGTACCTGCAGAAAAAAAAATCTACCTCTCAGATAATACACATTTCCTGCCTGAACCGCATACTAAAAGAGGTATTAACCTAACAATCAAGCTTAATTATATCTCAAATGATACAGTACAGGCAACATTTTTCTACTACTGCTATGTGTTTCTCAAATGTTCCTTGATCAAACAGCAGGCCTTCCAAAATGCTTCAAAATCATTTGCATACCGGTCTTAACAGTATTAAGTAAAATAAAGAGCAACTCTTTGGGAAGTCCTTGAGGTGCCTTGATCTGAGAAAAACATCTTCAAAAAGCCATACACTATAATAAGTTTCTTCCAAAGTTATTCAGTTAAAAATTAACCCAGAAGTAATATCATCTGTCAGGAAAGTTTTGAGATGATCCAGTCAAACTTCCCCCTTATAGATTACTCTTCCAACAGAGATAGTCAGAAATGGGAATGGAAGTATAAAACTTTAATATAATCTAACCTGGAGAAACAGGAGCAGCAAGAAGGGCACAGGTGAGACTTAAAGAGAGAAGCATTCAAATAGAGACTCCATCATTTGCTGTGTGACGTCATCAGTAAAAATGGAGATAAATAAAAGTATTTGTTGTTTGTTGTGAAGGTAAAATGAGATACAGTATAATGTATAAAAAATATGTAAGCTTACTGCTTGACACAAAATAGACATTAAAAAGTAATTTTTTTTCTAAATTTGATTTTAGAGACAGAGTAGAAGGGAGGAAAGGAGAAAGACATATGTAGAGAAATACATGAATTTGTTGTTCCACTTATTTATCCATTTATTGGTTGATTCGTATACGTGCCCTGACTGAAGATTGAACCTGCAACCTGAGTGTATTGGGATGATGCTCTAAACAACAGAGCTATCTGGTCAGGGCAGAATGGGCATTTTTTTGGTGAATTAACTATTGACTAATGTGAAGAAGAGTAAGAATGATGATGATTCATTGCTTTGGAAACATATTGCATTGTATGATGGTTCAGAGGAAGTCTTGATCACTGAATTTAGAAAAACAATTAATTCAAGCACCCATTTGCAGACTTAATTTTTTTTATCTCTTCTTTTTAATGAAGTTATTTTAAAGAAGTGACAGAATACAATGTCCAGTTCACATTTTACTTATTCACTCTTGGATCTGGAGCCACTTAAAGAGATTTCAAGTAATTCAAGGTCATTCTCTGGCATAAGACTATTCTGCTCAAAGTGCAAGGTGTGCAAAGAAAGGAGGATAACATGAGATATACCGCCAAGGCATACTGCCTGCGACAGATGGTAAAAAAAAAAAAGGGTCAGCTTTTATCCCCATTCACTATTTCAGATTACTGATCTCAGCCAGAAGTTAAGAGAATGGAGCATCAAACTGATGGGTATATACCATGTCTTTTCCCCATCCCTTTTGCCCATATAATACACTGGCTTTGGGGAACTGTGGGGGTCAAAAACCAGACAGGGAGAAAATAAACTTTACAACATGATCAGAAATTTGTGTGAGCTACTTACCTTTTTAGAACCTCAGTTTTCCCTGTCTGGTAAAGGAAGATACCATGTAAAATGCCCAGTTAGAGAAGGTGGGTACTGAAGAAATGCTTATTCATAATGTTATTACCAGCCACACATGTTGGAATCCATGGGAGTCCGAAAAGACCAGAATAACAGGCTTTATTGAAAAGAAGAAAGGAGGCCCTGGCCGGTTGGCTCAGCGGTAGAGCGTCAGCCTAGCGTGCGGAGGACCCGGGTTCTATTCCTGGCCAGGGCACACAGGAGAGGCGCCCATTTGCTTCTCCACCCCTCCGCCGCGCTTTCCTCTCTGTCTCTCTCTTCCCCTCCTGCAGCCAAGGCTCCATTAGAGCAAAGATGGCCCGGGCGCTGGGGATGGCTCTGTGGCCTCTGCCCCAGGCGCTAGAGTGGCTCTGGTCGCAACATGGCGACGCCCCGGAGGGGCAGAGCATCGCCCCCTGGTGGGCAGAGCATCGCCCCTGGTGGGCGTGCCAGGTGGATCCCGGTCGGGCGCATGCGGAAGTCTGTCTGACTGTCTCTCCCTGTTTCCAGCTTCAGAAAAATGAAAAAAAAAGAAAAAAAAAAAAAGAAAAGAAGAAAGGAACCCTGCCGGGCACTTCTCTGGGGAGAAGGACACCAGTGCAAGCTAGGGGGACAAATTTGTAGGGTAAGGAAGAATTTTGAGTATTTGGGTTTTGAATCAAAAGTCCTAGTATGTCCGGAATGCTTCTCCTAGGGGCGGCTTGCCAGCTTCTTGGAATTCCTCTGTCTCAGGGCAACAGTCCAGTAAGAGTGAGGTCTGACATGTAAGCGGAACATCAAGAGGGAAGTTTGGAATTCACTTATCAATCATTTCTCAACTCTGTGGTTACATATAAAAGAAAGGCAGTTATTAATTTTATAATATACAGTGAGAAGTGATGAGGAGAAAGAGGAGAAAAAATTGGAAAATTATTGCTTCTTCTGGAGAGAACTCAAGAAAAGAACCTTGCCAAGCCAAGTCCCCCATCCAGTTATGAAGGTCGTCAGTTTCCATGCTGTAAGGTCTGAAACAGGCGATGTCTTTGAAAACCTGAGTGAGGAAGTAAAAAAAATTTGTGAGGTAATAATTGTGAATTGCTTGCTGCAAGTGCTGAGTGAACAGAGTGACATGGTGATACATGGTCTCCTGGATGAGCCTCATGAGACGTGCTGGTCTGGTTCCTCTCGAATGGGGGAACATGTAGAGATTTTTAGAGATGGGGAACTTGGTGTAAGTTTTTAGAAGGACTGTGTATGTGTGGTTTAAAAGAAAGGGGCTTTGAAGAACATTCAGGAGGGAACTTCTCGGGCTGAGGGGCGGCTTCTTCCTGCTGTCATTTCTATCTAATTGATATTTCCCTTGTGAAGTTCTCCTTGGGGTATTGAGGAATAGGAGTGTAGGAGCATTTGATTGTAGGTAGTCCTCGATATTTCTCTCATCTGGGCCTGTAGGAATTTGATAAAGAAGGGGTAAGTATTTGGAGATCAGGAATACAGAGATAAGGAGGGTTGTATAGCAGGGGTGAAAGTTCTCCATGGTAAAGTTAGAGATATTCTTTCCTGGCAGCCCTCGAAAGAGCAGTTAGTTTGAGATAAAAGAAAGGTTCCCTTACTATGTGAAGGGTAAAAAGACTGAGAAGCATTAAGAGGTGAGTGCTATTCATTCTCCTAGTTCTTCAGGGATATAGGAGAGCTTTAGGGTTAGGGGACCTATAGGGGTTGAAAGATAGGATTTAAGAGGTTTGCTGATATAGGGTTTCAGATTTTTCTGTTTTGTGAGGGCAGGTTTCAGGGTTGGTGTGTAGGGTTAGGTAAATTTTTTCCCATTTTCTGATTGGTGAAGGTCTGCATGTAGTTCTGTAAGAAACTAGTGAACAAACATAAGAGGCAGAGTCCAAAAATTAGAAAAATAAATAGGAGAGTGGGTGGACTAATGAAAGGCAATAGTTAAGACACCTAGTTTATGAAAAAACACCGATTTTGTGTTTACAAATTCGCTGGCTTCAGAGAGAGAGAGAGAGAGAGAGAGAGAGAGAGAGAGTAGGAATAAGACAGGGTAGTGGACAGTCCCCCTGCCCCTAGACCTATTTTTATAGAAATTTTTAAAGCAACAAGAAGAGAAATTACCTGTATAGCTCATTTGGTTTTTAGATTGACGGGTAGTGTATTAGGAACTGGAAGAGGCTCATGGGGTGGGATTAGGTTGATATTTGGGGTGAGATAGATTAGGGTACAGGTTTCTGTCCAATTAGTAGGGAGATACATACAGGTGTTGGTCCCACACGAGTAGAAAGCCCCTGATTGGATGAGGCAGGTTGAGAGGTGAATAGAGAATAGAAGGACAAGGGGTCGGTTTTGTTTCTCTGTTTCTGAGCTCCAGATGGTCAGAGTGGAGAAAAGAGTTGCCCTTAGCAGCAGTGGGAGTTGTCAGGATCACGGTGTGTGGACCTGTCTATATGAAAGTTAGTGCCTGGACGATGTACTGCTGGAAGACCCTTTTGGGTGGTCTTTGAATTGTTTGCCAAGTACTTAGGGAAATCCTACAAGTACTTAGGGAAAAGGTGGTTACATATCTACACTTTGCAGTTAAAGTTTAAACCCTAGTAACCACTGCTTCTAGCTGGAATTAGCAGCAGGTCCCAGCCTACAACAGGCATGGGGCATTGAGACAAGAGGAATAAAGAAGATGCTATATATTAAATAAAGTAACAAAATCAGACTGTCAATACTCACAGTAGAGATCTTCAAGGGATAAATAAAACTCAAATATTCAGGCAAGGCATAGTAGATGGCCCTTGTGTTTACAAGAAATGAGATTAGTTTATCTGCTACTTGGAAGAAATACCTTAGGCTCATGAACGATTTCCTTGGGCCTTCAGTGGCAATTCCCAGCATGCTGGGCAAGGGTCCGGTCACAGGTAGCTGGAGCAGGGCTAGAAGAGACTGAACCCTCCCTCCATGGAGCAAGGGGGCAGCTTACCTTCTCATGTCCCTCTTTCCACAGCAATGATGTGTCCCTTGATGGGGGCGGGAAGCCTGGCAGGCTTCAGTTCAATGACTTTTCTTTCTACTCTGGAGCAGGGCCCTGATGAAATCCTATGAAACCCTTTAAAGCACTGGAGCCTTTAAGAGCATATGCCCAACGCTGGTATTTCCTGACTTCTTTTGGGTCTTATTTGCCTTTTCTGTTACTTCCTTGGCCATTATAGACCTTAAAAGCCATGCTCAGAAGATCTCACTGAGGGGCTTGATTAAGAGAGAAAAATTGGAAATCCAGTGTCTAAAGAAGCCTATTAGATTGAGTAAAGAAAGGATTTGATTTGTGGTGGTATGTGGTGGGAGACTGCGGAGGGTCTGAGTTCGATTTAGGGTGAGACCTCAGGTGGTGGGGGTTAAGGCAATGCCCAGATAGACTTCAGATTAAGAGTGAAGTTGAGCCTTAGCAGAGGAGACATGATATCATTTCATAGTGAGGAAGTTAAGAAGGGTGGCAGTGTGTCTCTTTGAGGCAGGCAGGGAGGGGCTGCAGAGGAGTAGGTTATCTACATATTGTAAGAGAGTACTAGTTTTGAGATTGCATGCTGCCAAATCCTGAGCTAGTGCTTGCCCAAACAGGTGTGGGCTGTTTTTGAACCCCTGGGGTAAGACAGTTCACATAAGTTGCTGGGCTGCATTAGTGTCTGGGTCAGTCCAGGTGAATGTAAACAGAAAGTAAGAGTCAGGGTGTAGAGGAATGTTAAAGAAGGTTTTCTTGAGGTCTAGGACTGTGAAGTGAGTGGTGTTTGAGGGAATGTGTGACAGTAACTTGTAGAGATTAGAGACTACTGGATGGAGAGGAATTATTACCTCTTTGATTAGGTGTAAGGCTTGTATGAGGCGATAAGCCCCTGAAGGTTTTCAAACAGGAAGGGTATTGTAGGGAAAGTCAATGGGGATGAGTAAGCCTTGATTTAAGAGGTGGGTAATTATTGGGTTAAGGCCTTGAAAACAGACACAGTTACACGTTAAACAAATATTTCACATATAAATTATAATTTAAGAAATTTAAATGCGTGCTTTACTAGTTTCAATTAAAATTATATTAGTGATATTTTCAGACAAAGAGACAAACAAATTACTTCAGCCTATAAGGAGGGAAGAGGGGTTTAAGAACACAGTGGAGAAGGGAGGGGCCCCTGGCCAGCAGGGGAAGAGAAAGAGAGACTGGTATTTGCAGGTGAATGAAAAAGAGGGTTCAGCAAAGAAAGGGGAGGGGTTTTTCTGGAGGGAAGAGACTGAAGTGGAAGAAATTTGCAGAGGAACCAGACAGTGGTTCCAAGAGAGGGGTGCCCCTGGGGGTCAGGCAGGAAGGTGAGAGAGTTGGGAGTCTGTGGAGAAGAAAAGATTAGGAGTGGAGGTTTTAGGTGAGGTTTCTTTGGCCAAAAACGGCCTGCGTGTAGAACAGAAGGCACAGAAATTAAGGACAAGAGCAAAGGGAGAAGAAAATCCTGCACATGAGGAATTTCTGATGCCCTCTCCATCTGGTGGCAGAAATTGTCAAGATCTAGTAGAAACTTCCCAAACTGTGAACCTCAGAGAGTAGAGTGATTCCTGAAGGAGTAGAGGAGTCCCGAAGGAGTAATCCCAAAGTAGTAGAGGAGTAGTCTCTGAGGCCTGAGATTGGGAGGAGCGCATGTTCTGAAGGGAGTCTGTCTGAATGGTTTGGACTGAGAGGAGCCCAAAGTAGAGGAGACTGGTGAGAGAAGGGGGCGTAGGTGAGGGGGAGAAACTGGAGGAGTACAGTTGGGGGAAGGTATTTTCTGGTGATTTTGTCTGATAAGGCAGAGGGGCGGTAGGAGAGGGAGATGGAGGAGCAGGTGCGGAGGGATAGCAGAGTGATCTTAAGGGTCAAAGGTATCAGATGGAGAGTTAGAGAGAGGAGAGTGAGTAGATTGCAAGGAAGAAGCTCTGACCAGAAGAACTTGAGAAGTAGAACATGAAGAGCAAAGAGAAGGTCTAGACTGGAGATAGAGGAAGGTCTGCATGTAAGAGATTTTTGATGCCTAGCCCGTCTGGTGGCAAAAATTGTCAAAGTCCCTCAGAATATTATAATCAAATGTCCTGTTTTCAGGCCAATGGGAGTCATTGTCTAATTTGTATTGGAGCTACACAGTGTTACAGAAGAAAATGAGTTTTCTTGGCTTAAAGTCAGAAAGGCCCAACTTAGTGAGGTTTTTTATGAGACATCCTAGAGGGGTCTGGTTGGAAGGCTTAGACTCTGAGGAGCCCACAGTGGAGACAGGTGAGCAAGAGGGGGCATCCCTGCCTTTTGTCACTGTCCCAAGAGGGGAAAATCTCCATGTGGGGGAGTCATCCCTGATAGAGGTCGTCACCACCTATCAGGGAGTTCCGAGAGAGAGAGAGTGGAGAGGTTTGGCTAGGCGCCTAGTCTTTTGTGCAATCTACTAAGACTAAAAGTCAAATCCCTCAAAACGTGAGGTGTGTCAGAAAAAACCTTCCGACCAGAGAAAATTTTGTGGAAAAGAGAAGCCGACCAGGGAAGGGGAAGGAAGACACTCCTTACCTTTCTGATCCGGCAGGGGTTCAGGACAGGGTTATACTGTTGGCCAATCAACCTACAATTACACATCCAAACAGAATCAGGGAGTAAGCCCGGGATGAGCTGCTGCTGCCCATTGCTTCTCTGGTTGTAAGTTTGGATTGCAAAGAGGGATCATCCAGGCAGTTAGGCATCACTGTCCTGAGTTTCGGCACCAAATGTTGGAATTCATCGGAGTCCAAAAAGACCAGAGTAACAGGATTTATTGAAAGGAAGAAAGGAACCCTGCAGGCCCTTCTCTAGGGAGGACACCAGTACAAGCTAGGAGGACAAATTTATAGAGTAAGGAAGAATTTTGAGTATGTGGGTGTTGAATCAAAAGTCCTAGTATGTCTGGAATCTTTTCCTAGGGGTGGCTTGCCAGCTTCTTGGAATTCCTCTGCCTCAGGGGCGATAGTCCAGTAAAGGTGAGGTCTGACAGATAACCGGAAAATCAAGAGGTCAGTTTGGAATTCACGTATCTATCAACACAGAGAATTATTTTGAGAATTATATTAAAAAATTATAAAATTACTTAAAACCTGACACATAGTGAGAAAAAATAACTACTTTCATTATCATAACAACTTAGCCATTAAATCTAAAGGATGTTTACAGAGGATAGGGCTGCTTGCTGAGCTAAAACTGGTTGTACCATATACCAATAAATCTCTAAGTTTTAGGACAAACTCTTTCCGTGCTGCCATAATGAATATGAATGAATAAAATGACCCTGGGAATATCTTTCAGCAGTACCAGAAGCAGCAATGTTGATTTAGGTTTTGAAACAGTTCTTGTAAATTAATTATGCATTTGAGTAATTTATTATGGTGTTATCAAGGTGATTAAATGTAAAAAGAGTCAATATATACAGAGGAAATGCAACCTATAGGTAATATAAAAGTTCTTTAGTAAGGATTTGTTTACACTTAAGATCAAGTGTTTTCTTTTTTTCTGAATATAAAATTTGAAAGTGTTTTTATTATTATAAGTGGGAAATAATTTAATGCCACAAATCTCTAATAAAGTAATCTAATTTGAAATAAATTTCATCTTGGAATTATAAAGAAAAAGGCATTCTTCACATTAGTGAGAAAAAACATGCATTCATTTCCTTCTAAGTGAAGCTAAAAGTAAAAAGTGGCATAAAGTGACAATCTGATTGTTTCTCTGTTCTGCCCTCCAAAACCATCTCCTACTGTATTTTTAAAGTTAGTTTGAGGAAATGAAGGATGATCTACCTGCAGAAAGAAGAGGACTGTGTCCTTTGATCCAAGTCAATACCTCTCACTATTGATTAGCCAGAAGTAATTCAGGTCCAAATAAGAAAATAACAAGTACCAGGTTACCTCACACAAGAAAAATACACGATTAAAACATATAACTGCAAAGAGAACATATCAGAGGACATACCACCTGCTGCTTTTAAAAATAGAATCATATACATTTCAACTTTTATATAATTTATTCATTTGTTTGTGTATTATATGAATGTATTCTAAAACTTTTACTTCTATGAATAAGTAAGCATTTTGTGTACTTACATTTATTCTATAAATGTTTATACATTCTACAAAAATTTTGTCTCCATATATTATATTAATTTATATATATCTATATATTCTTGAAATGTATGTGTATAAATGTTTGTAAATAAAGCAGATGTTTCATAATCTTTTGAAGATGTCCTACCTCTTCTTTTCAGACAATTTTTAGTACATATGATCACTATTATAGAAATTTGGAATTTAAAAGATCAAAGCTTCACACCCATTATTGTTGTTTAACTTTTCCTTTGAATGCCTTATACTCAAGCCAGAGTCTCCCACAAAAAGGCAGTCAGCCACCTTTATTCTAAAAGTTCAACTCATCATCCTTGTCCAGGCTTTTTTAGGTCTCCTTCCCCTCCCTCACACTTTGTCTTGAAAGGCTGACTGACGGAGAAAGGATTGTGGTTAGCAGATGTATAATTAGCAAGTACATTCTCAGACCCTATGGTCAAAGGTATTTAAAAGCAAATCAAAACAATTCTCAAAGGAGAGTGAAAGCCTGACCAGGCAGTGGCTCAGTAGATAGACCATTGGACTGGGATTCAGAGGACCCAGTTTCAAAACCCAAGAGCTGACCTGAACATGAACTCATTCGGCTTGAGCACAGGCTCACTAGCTTGAGCGAAGGGTCACTGGCTTGAGTGTGGGATCATAGACATGTCCCCATGGTTGCAGGCTTGAGCCCAAAAGTCACTGGCTTGAATCCCAAGGTCACTGGCTTGAACCCAAAGGTCACTGGCTTGAGCAAGGGGTCACTCGCTCTGCTATAGTGCCCCCTCCCCTCGTCAAGGCACATATAAGAAAACAATCAATGAAAAACTAAGGAGCTGCAACAAAGAGTTGATGCTTCCTATCTCTCTCCCTTCCTTTCTGTCTGTCAGTATCACTCCCTTTTTCTCTCTTTCTCTCTGTCTCTGTCACTAAAGAGAGAGAGAGAGAAAGAGATCCATTTTAAATGACCTCCTTTACCATCTTTTTTGGTATGTATTGAGCCTGCTCCTCTCTTTTGGCTCCTTCCCATATCTCATTTGGGGAATGTGGGTCACAGTCATACCCTGAACAAACTACAAGAGAGGGAGTCTCTATAAGTTCCACTTTTGTTTACCCGCTAAGTCCTTTTCTCATTCAGTTCACTTGGCCTCACCAATTCAAGGGAATAGATTTTGTGAAGAATGCTTTGGAGTAAGGACAAATTTATCCATAATTCTTACTAAAAAGTAAATTGCATGACCATTTCTGAAAATAAAAACTCAGTAGTGGATAATACTGGCAGTTTTACTTTAAGTGAAAAATGCATCAGACAGCTCAGTTTCTCAGTTCCCATAATTCTTTAGTTTTCAGTTCTATTCAGGATTATTGCCCTTCTCCATTACTGGGTTTTTCTATCCTAAAGACCAGACATCCCCCCTCCCTTTTTAAAGCTTTACTACGGCATCTACATGATAAATCAAATCTAATATTAGTTCTAAAATACAGAATATCTTTTCAAGTAAGTCAGATCAACCAACCATTTTATTTCTTGATTTAGTATAATGAATTAATATTATGTTTCTTTCATATTGATTTATTTCACTTAGCTGTACTTTATTTTAATTAGAACTTCTCTGTTCACAAATAGGTGTGAATGATACAATATTGACATTCAAAATCACACAGTTACCATATTTCCCCATGTATAAGATGCACCTTAATTTTAGGACCCAAAATTTGAAAAAAAAAATGTATTACATAAAGTTGCTGAACTCAAGTGTTATTCTTCATAAAATTCATATAACTCCTCATCCCTGTCAAAACTCCCATCCATTAGCTGGTCCATATCTGTGTCTGATGATGAATCACTGTCTTAATATATTGCCTTGTCCTCAGTTCCGTCTATGGCATTTGAAATGCTACACTTCTTAAATGACTTGACAACAATCTCAATCTTGATATTATCCCAGGATCTTTTCACCCAGGTACAAACTTCTCCTATAGTTGGTTTCCTCAGTCTTCCTGCTGGTGTCAAAAACTGTCCCCAGAAGACTTCATCCATTGGTTCCATTTGTCTCTCATTACAACTTTGGAGGGTTTGTTAATGCTCCAACATCAAGTGGTTGGAGCTGGGATGTCAAGCCTCCATGTATGATGGCAAGATTTTTTTTTCTTTTTTGCTCTGCAGCAATCTTCTTTGTGTTTTTTTTTATGTGTGCACGATTGATCAAGCACCAATAGGGCAGGTTTGCATAACAGCCCACCTGTTCTCCTTCTCCAAACTTTTTCAAACCAGATCTTCATCCCATCCTGATCAATCCAACCCTTGTCAAGAACATGGACAATCACTCCTCAGAAATGTCTTCTTTTGGCATTGTTTTGCATTTGAAAATCAGCATAGGAGGCAGCTTGGTTTGTTCACACAACAAGCTAGAACAACTGTATAATCGCTCTTTTTAAGTCCACCTGTCTTCATAGTTACAGTGTTCACCCCCTTCTTATCAACAGTTCTGTTACTTAGAACATCAAATTGAAGGGGACTTCATTCATATTTGCAATCTGTCCCAATTTAAACTGATGTGTCTTCCTACATTGAATGACAAAACAATGAAATTCAAGGATCTTCTGCTCATAGCTTTCAGGCACATTTTGGGCAATGTACACATGCTTAGTCCATTCCGTTTCAGGAAACTGAAGCACCAATTGTGTCCTCCTTTGAAATCAGTAACTTCTTTTTCATCAGTTCTTGCCTCATGCTGAACCATCTTTGTGGACATAAGAATTCCAATTACACTTTGATCTCCAATCCATATCTTCAATTCCCTCTCAAAATCAGGCTATTTTGCTGACCTGTATCTCATGGCCTTCTTCTGCTGTAGTGTTTTCAGTAGGGTTTCTTCTTCCCGTAGCCAGTCTTGGATTGATTTCTCAGTTGGAGAACGACCAAACTTATGTTCAGCAACACGATTTCCATTCACTTTTGCAAACTGGACCGCTTTTAACTTGATTCAGCACTGTATGAAAATCTTTTCTGAGCCATTTCTGGGCAGAACATGGCAAAATGTAACCTACCGTAACATACTGGTAATTAGCGCGAAACAATAAGTGCAAAAACAAGCACAAAAAAGCAGGAAATGCAAATAAAAACATCTACAACAATGAGTACAAAAACAAGCATGAAAAAGTGGGAAATGCAAGTAAAAAAATTACAACCACTGTATAAGAGGCACTCAGCTTTTAGACCTCAAATTTTTCAAAAAAGGCACGTCTTATACATGGGAAAATACTGTATATGTGATGTCATCATTTCATAGGTGATCTTATAGTGTATTTCTTTTTTTTTTTTTTTTTTTTTGTATTTTTCTGAAGTTAGAAATAGGGAGGCAGTCAGACAGACTCCCACATGTGCCCGACCGGGATCCACCTGGCATGCCCACCAGGGGGTGATGCTCTGCCCATCTGGGGCATTGGTCTGTCGCAACCAGGGCCATTCTAGCACCTGAGGCAGAGGCCATGGAGCCATCCCCAGTGCCCGGGCCATCTTTGCTCCAATGGAGCCTTGGCTGCGGGAGGGGAAGAGAGAGACAGAGAGGAAGGACAGGGGAGGGGTGGAGAAGCAGATGGGCGCTTCTCCTGTGTGCCCTGGCCGGGAATCGAACCTGGGACTCCTGCATGCCAGGCTGACGCTCTACCACTGAGCCAACCGGCCAGGGCCATAGTGTATTTTTTTTGACAGAGACAGAGATAGGGGCAGATAGGGACAGACAGACAGGAAGGGAGAGAAATGAAAAGCATCAGTTCTTCCTTGCAGCTCCTTTGTCTCCTTAGTTGTTCATTGATTGCTTTCTCATATGTGCCTTAACTAGGGGTTACATCAGAGCTAGTGACTTTGACTCAAGCCAGCAATCTTGGGATCAAGCCAGCAACCTTGGGCTCAAGCTAGTTGCCTTGGACTTCAAGTCAGTGAATTTTGTGCTCAAGCCAGTCACCATGAGATCGTGTCTATGATCCCACACTCAAACCAGCAACCCCTCGTTTGAGCTGGATGAACCCATGCTCACGCAGGCAACTTGGGGGTTTTGAACTTGGGTCTTCTGCATCCCAGTCTGACTCTCTATTCACTGTGCTGCCTCCTAGTCAGGCAAAAACAGTATATTTTTAAATAAAAGGACAAGATTACAGGAAAATAATTGAAGGATGACTTTACACATCTTAATTCTGACCTCCATGGAGTCAGGGTATGGACCTTATTTCACTCTGCCTCTATTCTACAAGGCCCTCAACACAGTTGGCTCTGAGCAAGATGCTATGTAATTGGTAGTTATTTAAATCTCTGACTCACTTGATTGCCATTACTTATAGTTTAAAATTTTTAAGGTTAATAAAATATGTGCATGAAAATGTTTTGGCAATTGTAATTAATGCTGGCTCACAAAATAAAGTAAGTTTATAACTGAAAAAAATTGGGATTCCTTAGCCTAGACAAATGCAATAAAATACAAAAGTTATTTTAACTTTAACATAGAGGACTAGGAAAACAAGGACTAGAAACCAGTGCCAGGCCTGACCAGGCGGTTGCACAGTGGACAGAATGTCAGACCAGGATGCGGAAGGACCCAGGTTTGAGACCCTGAGGTCGCCAGCTTGAGCACAGGCTCATCTGGTTTGAGCAAAGCTCATCAGCTTGGACCCAAGGTTGCTGGCTCAGCAAGGGGTTACTCAGTCTGCTGAAGGCCCACGGTCAAGGCACATATGAGAAAGCAATCAATGAACAACTAAGGTGTTGCAACGAAAAACTGATGAATGATGCTTCTCACCTCTCTCCGTTCCTGTCTGTCTGTCCCTATCTAGCCCTCTCTCTGACTCTCTCTGTCTCTGTAAAAAAGAAAAAAGATTTAAAAAAAAAAAAGAAAAGAAAGAAACCAGTGCAGGTTTAGAATCTCCACCAATTTCTGCCATTAGAGTTTCCCCCCAGGCTAGCCTTACTGCCTTTCCAAGAGCATTTAATCACAATAAGAGTTAATGGTAACAATAATAACAGTAACAGTAGACCAATATTTATGAAGCATTTATTACATATTAGACATTCTGTTATATGTTTTGCATTTATATTTTTTCTCACTTAATCATACAAATTTATGAGTGAGGTACAATTATACCCATTTTACTAATGAGAAAACCTGAACTGAGAAAAGTAAATTTACTCAAGGTCACACATCAAAAAAATGCCAGTTAACTGGGTTTAAGAAACCATCTGCCATACCTTTTAATGAAAACATTCTCTGTTTATATTTTATATATAGTAACTAAGATACTCATTAGAATATAACTTAAATTGCTTTCAAGAATTATAGTATCAACCAGCAAATAATATTCTGATTTCCTTCGGCTCATTTCCCAATGTAAACAACTAAAAATATAAAGTTATTTAAATCAACTCGGAATTCAGTTGTATCATACAAGATATTTACTATACCAGGAAAAAGACAGAAACTGTTTCATAAAGCAATATGCATGTTTTGTTATATTTGATCTTGAAACAAAAATTAGTTTCTCCAAAAGTCATGATGAGAGCATCAGACCGATATGTGGAAGTCTGAGGTTCGATTCTCAGTCAGGGCACACTGGAAAAGTGACCATCTGCTTCTCCACCCCTCCCCCTTCTCTCTTCTCTCTCTCTCTCTCTTCTTTTCCTGCAGCCATGGCTTAAATGGTTTGAGCAAGTTGGATCTGGGAGCTGAGGATAGCTGCATGGCCTTGACTCAGGCACTAAAATAGCTTGGTTGCCAAGCAATGAAGCAAAGCCTCAGATGGGTAGATCGTCCCATGGACGGTTTGCCAGGTGGATCCTGGTCAGGGCACATGTGAAAGTCTGTCTCTCTGCCTCCTTGCCTCCCATTTAGTGATAAAAAAAAGTCATTACAATGATGATAACAATATTCATTTCCTTGGGTATTTCAGTCAGTAGAGCAAGATTCATTTTCTTGAGACGTGAATTCACATTTATTTTAAGACACAAATAAAATAAGCCATAAAATGGTCAGAGGAAAAAGATTGTGTCAACTCCTCCAGGTTACTGGGGAGCAAGTTGCAAAATTACTGCTTGATGCTGAAGGTCATGAGCACATGATTATTTTTATGAATATTAAAAGATGTGGATTAGTATCCTGAACATAAATGTTTAAAAAGATGTTGACCCTTGAACTGGTATTGATTTTCATCACTTAATGTGAGCTGCTCATTATGTGCTGCCTGACAATTTCCTGAATCATTCAATGTCATTGTACTTTGGCATAGACCAATTATAAGCAAATTTGAGTCTTACTTTAAAATATATTTTACCTACAACCTATATTAAAAACTAATGTCTTGGCCCTGGCCAGTTGGATCAGTGGTAGAGCATTGGCCTGTCATGCAGGAGTCCCGGGTTTGATTCCCGGCCAGGGCACACAGGAGAAGCGCCCATCTGCTTCTCCAACCCTCCCCTCTTTTTCCTCTCTGTCTCTCTCTTCCCCTCCCGCAGCCAAGGCTCCATTGGAGCAAAGTTGGCCCGGGCACTGAGGATGGCTCTGTGGCCTCTGCCTCAGGCACTAGAATGGCTCTGGTTGCAGCAGAGCGACGCCCCAGATGGGCAGAGCATTGCCCCCTGGTGGGCGTGCCGGCTGGATCCCGGTCGGGCGCATGCGGGAGTCTGTCTGACTGCCTCCCCGTTTCCAGCTTCAGAAAAATACAAAAAATAAAAAAAAAATAAATAAATAAAATGCTAAAAACTAATGTCTTATAAAGTTTTCCAAAATTTCTCAAAAATATTTATATGTATTACATAAATACATGTGCCATCATGATAAAAAGTGCCTGAGAAAATAAATGGGTCTAAAGACATTTAAGAAAGTCAACCATAGACTCAGGTTTTGATTGTAATTTAAAGGTTATCAAGTCTGATCCCCTATCCCAGGGGTCCGGAACTTATGGCTCGCGAGCCAGATGTGGCTCTTTTGATGGTTGCATCTGGCTCACAGACAAATCTTTAATGAAAAATAGTAATAATGTTAAAAATATGTATAAAACATTCTTATGTATTACAATCTATTCATTTTCTACTGCTCATATTCATGGTTGCAGGTGGCTGGAGCCAATCCACAGCTGTCCTCCGGGACAACACCAAATTTTTATTGGATAATGCATAACGTACACGGGTTGTTATATGGCTCTCATGGAATTCCATTTTAAAATATGTGGCATTCATGGCTCTCTCAGCCAAAAAGGTCCCCGACCCCTGCCCTACCCCATGTCAGATCCCTTTCATATCATGACTATATGAGTATTTCTATCTATGAGGAGACACCTGGTTCATTTAATTTTTTTCATTAACCCTAATTATTAGAAAATTCTTTTTTATTGTTGTGGAAAATCCCTTTTACAATGCATAAGATCATCTAATAGCAAGTAACAGTTTTTGTTCTCATGGCAACCAGAATAATATAATTACTTATGAGCTTTGAACAAGTCACAAAGACATATATTCCACTTACCAGATTATAGACTACATACATACAATTGGAAAGAGGAATACAAAATCTGAAAATATCATGTTTCCAGCCCCTTTATTTAGATATGCATGCTTTATTTTAGATTTTAGTATTCCAAATGATGAATTTGGGCTTAGATATGGCCACACAGATACAAGTTCTTCCCAGAGAGATTCAATTCAAAGCTTCAGTGCCTTCCATTTCTACCTCTCCTGGAACGACTGATTGACCAATGCGGGCAAAGTTTCAGCTGTAGTAGTAGACTCTCATTAAGTTATCTAGTTGTCCCTTGAGACATGCAAGATCTGGGGCCAGGACAAGTTAGCCAGTTGACAGTGCCACCTTTATGCAGTGGGTATGATAAATGTAGGTCATAATCAGTTGTGGCTCTGAGTGCAATATTTGATATAAATGTAATCAGATATTTTAGTCAATCTCTTATTTTTATTATCTTGAAATTTCCATCATACAATCAAAATAATAAAAATACTGCCTTTCAGCCAAACTCATCTAGTTGTACACATTAAATATGTACAGTTCTTTATATATTAATTATGGTTCAATAAAGTTGTTTAAAAGAAAAGAAAGAAAAAGCAGTTTTCTGAACACTATAAATTATGCTGCAATTGCAAATTAATCCTCAAAGCCAATTTGCTTAACTTAACAAAGACTAATTTTAGGCCCTGGCCGGTTAGCTCAGTGGTAGAGCATTGGCCTGGCATGTGGGAGTCCCGGGTTTGATTCCCGGCCAGGGCACACAGGAGAAGCACCCATCTGCTTCTCCACCCCTCCCCCTCTCCTTCCTCTCTGTCTCTCTCTTCCCCTCCCGCAGCCAAGGCTTCATTGGAGCAAAGTTTGCCTGGGCGCTGAGGATGGCTCTATGGCCTCTGCCTCAGGCGCTAGAATGGCTCTGGTTGCAGCAGAGCGACGCCCCAGATGGGCAGAGCATTGCCCCCTGGTGGGTGTGCCGGGTGGATCCCGGTCGGGCGCATGTGGGAGTCTGTCTGACTACCTCCCCATTTCCAACTTCAGAAAAATACAAAAAAAAAAAAAAAAAGACTAATTTAATACTATGTTTATATTATCTTAACAAAGTTATGTAGAAACCCAAGCTGCTGGACAATTCTCCAACATTAACTGCATTTTCGAAAATATGTTGCCTCCTTGATGCAAATGGTAGGGAGAATAGTACTGATACATCTCGCAGCAGCAATTATATGTCACAGCTCAGAAATACACACCCCTTCTATTCATGTCCCATTGGCCAAAACTAATCTTATGGAAATGCAATCTTCTGTATACCAGGAGAAGGAAACTTGATGTTGGTAAGCACTGGTAAGATCTATCACATTATGAATTAGGGCCCCCGAGACCTTTTATTCTCCAATCAAGCATTTCTAATTTTTTTCACATGTTTTTCAAATGGCAATAGTCCCTCTACCTTTCTCCTGGCTTTTTTCCAATTACCACTCAACTTTAAAGATTTTTTTACTAGTGGTACATGAACCTCTTAATCCTATAGGCAGAATTTTATAACGATGTTTATTTTGTAAAGAAAAGAAGATATCACTTTCAAAGATTCTTAAAAGAGGCATCTTGAGAAAGTTTAGGGATCACTACTTAAGTATCTCATTTTCTTTCTTATATAATGCCAAGACAAAGCAATGTTCTGGCAAAGACCTAAATAGCATTGCTCTACTAGATATATTATATAAAAAGACCATTATAAAATAAAATTTACAGTAATTGCTTTATATGCTGTTGCCCTTATTCTGAGTTTATGAACTATAAAAAGTACATACAACTTGCACTGCTCACATATTTTTTCTTTTCTTATTCAAATGATGTTGGATAATTTTTATTTTTATTGATCTTTTACACTACATGCAGAATTATCATTTTTTTTTGTTTCTGTGTGCTGAAGGTTCATATTATTTTGAATATTAATTCTACCATAAAACACATTAACTATCTTTCCCATCTCACTTTGACTCTTCTATATCCCTCAATGTACTCATATAAATCATCTACACAAGCACTCAACCAGTTCTGTGCAAAGGGCCATGCCAAAAATAACACACAAAAAGAGTTTCCTCCAGGAACATGTAATTTGTCAGCATACTTCAGGAATTTTCCACTGTATTATTTGTTCCTAGATTTGTAGCTGCTTTTGGTTACTCTTTTGATACAATATAATGTCCACTCTTCTATTATTTATTTATTTTATTTTTTTCTGAAGCTGGAAACGGGGAGGCAGTCAGACAGACTCCCACATGCCCCCAAACGGCAGGCCCACCAGGGGGTGATGCTCCGCCCATCTGGGCTGTTGCTCTGTTGCAACCAGAGCCATTCTAGCTCCTGAGGCATAGGCCACAGAGCCATCCTCAGCGCCCAGGTCATCTTTGCTCCAGTGGAGCCTTGGCTGCAGGAGGGGAAGAGAGAGACAGAGAGGAAGGAGAGAGGGAGGGGTGGAGAAGCAAATGGGTGCTTCTTCTGTGTGCCCTGGCCCGGAATCGAACCCGGGACTCCTGCATGCCAGGCCAACGCTCTACCACTGAGCCAACTGGCCATGGCCCACTCTTCTATTATTAATGGCTATTTTCTTTCAAATAAGCACTTTAAAAGTCCCATTCCCTAAAATCAGTGTGATATTTCTAAGATTCCTGACTTCTATCCTAAGGATGCTTTCCTTAGCTGCTCTTGATTGTCTTCTAACTTCCTATATCTAAAAATACATTTTTTAAAACTAATGCTTTTACAGCAGATCTATTACCATAAAGAATGTCAAGTAAGATACCTACTGTGTCTGGGATTTATTTTCTTCCAAAAGGGGGTAGGGTGGGGATATAACTGGCTAAATTACCTTAAATTCTTTACAATTTGAAGACTGTATCATTCTTTGACTGTCGTTAAACTTTTTCTTCCAGGCACTTCAAAGACATTCATTGATGAAACTGTACTGATCTGATAAAAAAAAATGAAGCTCAAAGACATCATGCAGTTTTCTACATTAATATCCATAGTCCAATGTAAATCTCTACAATATTTATATTCTATCTGAAAATTAACAACCCTCCTTGCCAAGCATTAAAATGGCCCATGTACTACAATAGCAACAGTTCTTTAATTTTGGTTCATGCCTCCTTTCAATTCATTATATTGGCTGTTTGGTACAGAAAAGTAAGCACATCCAAAAATATTACAAGGTTAAGTGTATAATGATTCAATAAAATTTATTCTAATAAATGTTTTAAGACTAAATAGGAAAAAACAGAGATGTCATACATTTGAGTATATTCTAGATGTTTAGAAAGACAAATAAAGGTATAGCCTACTGGCTACCATGTGTGAAATACTTGTCCCAGCCAACCACTGCCTTGTATCAACCACCCAACTGCCATTCAGTATCATAGCACAAACTTTGCAATGTCACCCTTCTTCTCTCATTAAGGTCATGGCTAATCACACAATGTACCAGAACAGTCTCCTACTTAAACTATCCAAAGCCATTATGCAATTACAGAACAATACCTTAATTTTAGAATTGAAATTTAAAAATGCCATTGATTTTATTTTGCTTCATTACAAAACACAGGTACACCATATAAATTTAAAGATAATGTGGCTTTAAATGTATTTCAAAATATACTCCCTATTAAGGAATCATTAAAAACTATAAATATACTTCAATCTAATACAACAAATACTGCCTCTAGATAAAATGTGAATTGTTTCTGGAGGAAACTTTAATTGATCAATATTTCATTCCTCTTACTTGATCTTACACAATCATTGCTTCTAAGGGTAATCTCCAAGGGAAATCTATAGACTTCAACTAAATTGATTTTACTTAATAAACAAATAAAATCTTATTACTAGTTTAGTCTTAAAGAGGAGTTTCCCCAAGAAGCAAAACTGAATTGAGTTTTGATTTTTGCTGTTGTTTGTTTGTTTCAAACAGGTTTTCTTTGAGTGCTACTAGTTTGGAAACCTAAGACAGTGAAGAGCGAGAAAGTCATTCAACTGATCAGCCACTAAGTAAATTCTTCTTGAGACATGCTACTTCCTTTAGAAGAAGCAGGTACTCCTTACTCCAGGGGTCCCCAAACTTTTTCCACAGGGGGCCAGTTCATTGTCCCTCAGACCATTGGAGGGCTGGACTATAAAAAAAACTATGAACAAATCCTTATGCACACTGCACATATCTTATTTTAAAGTAAAAAAACAAAACGGGAACAAATACAATATTTAAAATAAAGAACAAGCCCTGGCCAGTTCGCTCAGCGGTAGAGCGTCAGCCTGGCATGCGGGGGACCTGGGTTCGATTCCCGGCCAGGGCACATAGGAGAAGCGCCCATTTGCTTCTCCACCCCCACCCCCTCCTTCCTCTCTGTCTCTTTCTTCCCCTCCTGCAGCCATCGCCCCCTGGTGGGCAGAGCGTCGCCCCTGGTGGGCGTGCCGGGTGGATCCCGGTCGGGCGCATGTGGGAGTCTGTCTGACTGTCTCTCCCGTTTCCAGCTTCAGAAAAAAAAAAAAAAAAAAAGAACAAGTAAATTTAAATCAACAAACTGACCAGTATTTTTTTTTGTATTTTTTTTTTTTTTTTGTATTTTTCTGAAGCTGGAAACTGGGAGAGACAGTCAAACAGACTCTCGCATGCGCCCGACCAGGATCCACCCGGCACGCCCACCAGGGGCGACGCTCTGCCCACCAGGGGGCGATGCTCTGCCCCTCCGGGGCATCACTCAAGGAGCCATCCCCAGTGCCCGGGCCATCTTTGCTCCAATGGAGCCTTGGCTGCGGAAGGGGAAGAGAGAGACGGAGAGGAAGGAGGGGGGGTGGAGAAGCAAATGGGCGCTTCTCCTATGTGCCCTGGCCGGGAATTGAACCCGGGTCCCCTGCATGCCAGGCTGACGCTCTACTGCTGAGCCAACCGGCCAGGGCCAAATTGACCAGTATTTCAATGGGAACTATGGGCCTGCTTTTGGCTAATGAGATTGTCAATGTGCTCCTCTCACTGACCACCAATGAAAGAGGTGCCCTTTCCAGAAGTGCAGCGGGGGCCGGATAAATGGCCTCAGGGGGCCGCATGTGGCCCACGGGCCCTAGTTTGGGGACCCTGCCTTACTCATAAAGCAGAATAAAAATTTTTGTTTTTATTTTTACCAATTAATAAAACACCAGTGGTTTTCAAATGGTAGGTACGGCAATAAATAGTTGTAAATGCACTGGCTTAAAAATATTTAATCAGCAACTACTACGTTTCCAGCACTAGAACAAATGACATGATACATCAGGTGGTGGACTAGAATATTCCAAGGGCTTGTCCCCTCTAAAGAAATACCACACCCACAATAAAAAGCAAAAACTCTCAAAATGAACTATGTTTAAACTCTGGAAATTAGTCAAAGGTTTATAGCAACCAAGCTAACGCTGAGTCATCAGAAAAGTAACTTAAACACAGTAGGAGGTTTTGGGGATAGTATTTTGGTATTTTAACTTGCCTGAGCCTCTGCCCTCTCCATGAATATATGATAGTTTTAAAGCAAAAGTCCACATTCTCAGTGTGGGTTCCTAAATCCAAAGAAAGGAGAGTAGACTTGTTCTAAATCAACTATATTTGTTTGTTTGGACTTATCTAGAGTCTTCCTGAGGGATGGTAGCAAGGCCCTGTCCTCTGTTTTGCCAAACCCATAATGGGGAAAACTGGCAATGTCAGGGCATTCCTTGTTAACGTTAAAAGTTAACAAATCACTGCCACCTGGGAGAAAAGACTACAATCGGGGCAAATAAAATAGACATCAATAGTCTGAGAAGAAAAACTAGAGAGAAAGATATTTTGGCTAACAAGTGTTTTGAAAAGTTCTTGTCATTTTTATTCCATGACTGAGGCTGAAGAGACAACTTCTATTGCCATCTCTTGGCAGAGAGAAAACAGAAATAGTGAAGCCAGTCCAAGGTTTTTAAATTTCTGCTCAGCTATGGCATATAACACTTCTACTCACATTCCTCTGGCCAAAGCAAGTCATGTAAGCCAAGAGTGATGTCAATGTGTGAGAAGTTTATGCTCCCTCTGGGAGAGGTGCGTAAAACACATCAATGAGTGAGGATGTACCGGTATAATCTTATTATTACAAGATCAGATAGTAACTGGAAGTTACATATAATCTATCATTTTAAAGGATGAACTATTCTAATAATTTATATTCCCAGCAGAAATGCATGTAAGGACTTTTCCAATGCTGGCATTATCAAACTTCTTAAATGTTGCCAATCTGATCAGTAAGAAAAAAATGTTTCATCATTTTTTTCCCTTTTTATTGATTATGAGAAAATGTTAGTATTTTATATTTATTGGCCATTTACGTTTTCTAATCTATACACCATTTAGATAAGTTAAGAAGAATAAGGTCTTAGGATAAGCAGAGAACTGAACCAAACTTTTAAAATTCTTTGTTCTTTGATAAAAGCAAGACTTGAGGCTTTAGCTTATCCATAAACTATGCAAAACAATCCTGAACCTTATGTTTGATACAGCATGTACTAGGGCTTATTGTCTCTTTAGTTACAATACTTAAGTACTATCCCAGCAAAATGTTATCTACCAAAAATGAAAAGAATTCACCAGGAAGGTAATCCTAGGTTCCACAGATTCTTAAATAGTAAATCATAGGCTTACAGTGCTATTTCTGACCCCTGGGAGAACAGAAAATTCTCCTGGTCTCAGACTAGTATAATATATATATTATATTATCTCTTATGTCTGAGAAAATACAGATTCTTGGCAGCATTCTTCCCAACATTTCTCTATACTGTTTTCACCGCTACAACATTTTCCCAAATTGGATCACAGGATACTAATTTCAAGATATGTCATAAAGGAAAAAGGGATGAACAAAGAAAGTGATCAAATGAGTTTATGAACTACTACATACTGGATCCATTCTTAAAGCCTGACACACTAAGCCCGACGTGCTAGCTGTGAAAGCTTGGCGGTAGGCTTCAGACCCGTCTCTGACCTTGGTTTCTTCATGTGGACAATGAGGGTAAGTACCACCTCATGGAGTTGTATTAAACAAATAAATCAGGCAGAGCCTTTAGAATAGTGCCTGATACACAGCAGGCATTCAATGAATTTTGGTTATTTTCAATGGTTGTTACATTAGCATTTAAAGGCTCTAAAAAACTTCGCAGGAAATCAATGTTTTTTTACATTGCTCATCCAGTTTTCTTCAGATAATTTGACAACAGAACAAGTGTTTCTCCACCCAACATCCTGCACTTTCAGCAGTGCTATACGATTTACCTTCTCTTACCTAATGCCAGAATCAGCAAATAGGACCCAAGTAGGAATGGGGTGGGAGAATGACCATGCTTCAGGGTGGGAAGGTAATGCATGTTGTTCTCTTATTTCAAATTCTCTCTCAAGCATCAGCCTGGAAAACTGCTGAGCCTCTTCTACCAGACCTCACCGAGAACATTTGATTCAACCTGTCCAAACATAGTGTCAAATACTGTAATTACCTCTGTCTGATATTTGGAAGTAGAAGAAAACAACAAAGAACTTCATTTCTAATGTTTCATGTTCCTCTTATTATCCCCAAAGAAAATTTCCCCTGTGCATGCTTTTGAATAACAAATAAACCTACTGGAAGATTTCAAGGTGAGGAAGTCAATGCTTTCTCTTATTTTCCATGATGAATAAGGCAACGATTTCTATTCTCCAAAAGTAGAATCCAACTTCTCTATATTTAGGAGCAAGTGTAGGTTTAATCCTAACATGTATTTACTTGATATTCATAAACTACTAAGTGGAGATTCATGAGTAAGATACAGAATTGCTGATGCTATAGCTAATATGACTTACTGGTGTTATTTTAATAAAGACCAATTAAGCCTGATCAGGCAGTGGTGCAGTGGCTAGAGCGTCAGACTGGGATGCAGAGGACCCAGGTTCGAGACCTTGAGGTCACCAGCTTGAGCACGGGCTCATCTGGTTTGAGCAAAGCTCACCAGCTTGGAACCAAGGTCGCTGGCTCAAGCAAGGGGTTACTCAGTCTGCTGTGGCCCCACAGTCAAGGCACATATGAGAAAGCAATCAATGAACAACTAAGGTGTCACAACAAAAAACTAATGATTGACGCTTCTCATATCTCTCTGTTCCTGTCTGTCTGTCCCTATCTATCCCTCTCTTTGACTCTCTCTCTGTCTCTGTAAAAAATAAATAAAAAAATAAGTAAATAAATACAGACCAAGTGAGGTCTGTCCTTAGTAAAAAGAGCATCTCAGAAAACCCTCAGAAAGAGCAGCCTATGAAAGTCTAGTGATTTCTGTATAATAAAGCAATTTATACCTAAAGGCTTCTCCACTTCTCACCAAAACAAACATTAATAAATACCTGCCACTTTGGGACCACCTGGAGTAGATAACTAGAAAAACTGCATTTTGTATTTTATTAGAAAGCACCAAAAATGCAATTAAATATTAAATGATTTTAATCTAGTCACACTACTAAAATATCTGGCACGTGAATTCTATTTAATTATTTATTTTTAATGCAGTGAGAGGAGGGACGCTGAGACAAACTCCCTCATGCGCCCCTATCAGAATCCACCCAGCACACCCAGTAGGGGGCAATATTCTGCCCATCTTGGGCATTGCTCCATTGCTCAGCAACCGGGCTCTTCTTAGTGCCTGAGACAGAGCCATGGAGCCATCTTCAACACCCAGGCCAACTCGCTCCAATCAGGTCATGGCTGCAGAATGAGAAGAGAGGGAGGGAGGAAGAGACAGAGAGAGAAGTGAGGGAGGAGTAGTGGAGAAGCAGATGGGTGATTCTCCTGTGTGCCCTGATAGGGAACCGAACCCAGGACTTCCATATGTCGGGCCAACGATCTACCATTGAGCCAGCCAGCTTAGAGCCTGGCAAATAAATTCTTATTCTAATGATTTAATAGTGAAGATGCAAGTCATATTAATCACTGAATTCCAGAAACCTATCTGCTTAACAGCTCTCAACTTTCCTCAAAGGTAAATATGCTCTCTTGACTGATGATTGTCTACTTCAAAAGCATAAAATGGAACAGTAGTAATTTGAAAGTAGAGAAATGTGCACAGCTGTGATAGTTGAGAAAACACACTGGCTTTAGTTTTTAGATCATTAATGGAAAAAGCTACATTTTCCATTTGGACACACAGTCTGTCGTTTCTGCTTCCCCAGTACTTGGAATCCCTTCCTGCTTATCAGTGCTGATACACCTGCCTGAGAACAGGCACCAGTTAGTCTCATCTTGCTCATGACAACAATCTAACTGGTCCCTGTTTTTTGCCTCCCCTTACCATCCCTGCACTCCAATTTACCTCTGACTCTGAGAACGAGCTTGCTAAATTAGAACAAAGTATGTGGAAAGCCTCCATGTTTCAGAATTACTTTCTGGATAAAATTCAAATGGTTGCGCAAACAACGTTTTTTACAATCATTCACTCCCTTCCTGCCTCTCAGCCTCATCTGTCAACATTTCCTCCAGCATTCTCCTTCCCTGCCTCTTTATTCTCCCTGGTCTCTCCTACTTCTTCACATGCCTAATTTCTACTTACCCTGAATGAGTTAGCCCAGATCACTTCCTCCAAAATGATCTCTTGAACACAAACTCACAATCATTCTAAGTTGAGTGCTCTTCGTTTCGAGTCTCTCAGTGCCAAGCCCCACTGTGAATCTTGGTAATTATTATACATTGCAATAGCCTAATCTTTCCTCCTACATTTTTTGTTTCCCTTCTTCACTCCCTCCCTATTAGATTATCAACTTTCAAATAGATTGAAAACCAAATCTTTTTTAGCTCTATCTTCTGTTACAGGTGTAGACAGTAATGGTTTCCAAGGTCATGCATTTCATTCTGAATACTGATTCGGACAATATTTGCTTATGGTCTTTCTGAGTAATATAATGTATTAAATATAATGTGATATTAAAAATAGCAAAATAAAAATAAACAATAATAAATTATAGGCAAAAAATAAGCTAACTTTAGAATGAATAAACTTTTCTTCTATCAAAACAATTCAGTTAAGCAACCCTCTAAATCAGTGTAATAAGCAATATTCCTGTGTACTACAAATCATAATTCCACAAACTGTAACCTATGCCTTGCCTCTCTTAATTATTAGGATCTTCTAATAAACCTAGAGTAAAGTAGGCTGTCCCAGCACTGCATTACTGGTAGCTGCATAGTCATATTAAAAAGAGCATGTGCTTCTTTCACTATAATGTCTTCATAAATCCCCAGAAGATAAAATTGAGAAATCTAGGCTTGATGGCCTCCAGTTTCCAATGTTTGCAAACTTTGTTCTTATTCCTCAATATAGCTTTGGCTATTCAGGGGGTTTTGTGGTTTGATATAAGTTTATGAAATATTTGTTCTAATTCTGTGCAATACACCATTAATATTTTGATAGAAATTGTATTGATTCCATAGTTTGCTTTGGGTTGTATGGACATTTCAATGATGTTAATTTTTCCTGACTGTGAACAAAGTATATACTTTCAGTTATTTGTATCTTTTTCAATTTCTTTCATCAGTGTCTTATAATTATCCAAGTACAGGCCTTTTAATCCTTAGTTAAATTTATTCCTAAGCATTTTATTTTATTTTTGAAGCTATTGTAAGTGGTATTGTTTTCTTAGTGTTCTTTTCTGATAGTTAATTACCAGTATATAAAAATACAACTGATTTTTGAATATTTCTTTTGTATCCTGCTACTTTACTGAATTCATTTATCAGTTCTAATAGTTGTTAGCAAAATCTTTAAGGTTTGCTATATACAGTATCATGCCATCTGCAAATAATGACAGTTTACTTCTTCATTTTCAGTTGGATCTTTTTTTTTTTTAGTATTTTTCTGAAGCTGGAAATGGGGAGAGACAGTCAGACAGACTCTCGCATGCGCCCAACCGGAATCCACCCGGCACGCCCACCAGGGGGCGATTCTTTGCCCACCAGGGGGCGATGCTCTGCTCCTCTGGGGAGTCGCTCTGCACGACCAGAGCCACTCTAGCGCCTGAGGCAGAGGCCAAGGAGCCATCTCCAGTGCCCGGGCCATCTTTGCTCCAATGGAGCCTTGGCTACGGGAGGGGAAGAGAGAGACAGAGAGGAAGGAGAGGGGGAGGGGTGGAGAGGCAGATGGGCGCCTCTCCTGTGTGCCCTGGCCGGGAATCAAACCCAGGACCTCTGCACGCCAGGTGGACGCTCTACAACTGAGCCAACCGGCCAGGGCCTGGATCTTTTTTATTTCTTCTTTTTGTCTAGTTTTAGTGGCTAAGACTTCCAGTACTATGTTGAGTAAAAGTGCTGATAACAGACATGCCTGTCTTGTTTCTAACCTTAAGGGAAACACTTTTAGATTTTGCCCATTTATTATGAGGTTGGTTAAGAGTTTGTCATATATGGCCTTTATTAGGCTGAGGTATATTCCCACAATTTTAAAAGTTTTTTTTTTATCACGAATGGGTGTTAGATGATCAAGTGGGAAATATTCCAGGGGTGCAAAGTTGGTACAATATCTACAAATCAATAAACATAATATATTACATTAACAAAATGAAGAATAAAAATTACATGATTATAATAATAGATGCAGAAACAGCATTTGATAAAGTCTATTATTTTCTTTCTTTTTTTTTTATAATTTTATTTTTTTAATGGGGTGACATCAATAAATAAGGATACATATATTCAAAGATAACAAGTCCAGGTTATCTTGTCGTTCAATTATGTTGCATACCCACCACCCAAAGTCAGATTGTCCTCCGTCACCCTCTATCTTGTTCTCTCTGTGCCCCTCCCCCTCCCCCTTTCCCTCACCCATTCCCCCCTCCCCCCCGTAACCAGCACACTCTTATCAATGTCTCTTAGTTTCACTATCATGTCCCACCTACGTATGGAATAATACAGTTCCTGTTTTTTTCTGATTTACATATTTCGCTTCGTATCATGTTATCAAGATCCCACCATTTTGCTGTAAATGTTCCGATGTCATCATTTCTTATGGCTGAGTAGTATTCCATAGTGTATATGTGCCACATCTTCTTTATCCAGTCATCTATTGATGGGCTTTTTGGTTGTTTCCATGTCCTGGCCACTGTGAACAATGCTGCAATAAACATGGGGCTGCATGTGTCTTTACGTATCAATGTTTCTGAGTTTTGGGGATATATACCCAGTAGAGGGATTGCTGGGTCATAAGGTAGTTCTATTTTCAGTTTTTTGAGGAACCACCATACTTTCTTCCATAATGGTTGTACTACTTTACATTCCCACCAACAGTGTATGAGGGTTCCTTTTTCTCCACAGCCTCTCCAACATTTGCTATTACCTGACTTGCTAATAACAGCTAATCGAACAGGTGTGAGGTGGTATCTCATTGCCGTTTTGATTTGCATTTCTCTAATAGCTAAAGAAGATGAGCATCTTTTCATATATCTGTTGGCCATTTGTATTTCTTCCTGGGAGAAGTGTCTATTCATATCCTCTTCCCATTTTTTTATTGGATTGTTTGTTTGTTTGTTGTTGAGTTTTATGAGTTCTTTGTATATTTTGGATATTAGGTCCTTATCTGAGCTGTTGTTTGAAAATATCATTTCCCATTTAGTTGGCTTTCTGTTTATTTTGTTATCAGTTTCCCTTGCTGAGCAAAAACTTCTTAGTCTGATGTAGTCCCATTCATTAATTTTTGCCTTCACTTCTCTTGCCTGTGGAGTCAAATTCATAAAATGCTCTTTAAAACCCAGGTCCATGAGTTGAGTACCTATGTCTTCTTCTATGTACTTAATTGTTTCAGGTCTTATGTTTAGATCTTTGATCCATTTTGAGTTAATTTTTGTACAGGGGGAGAGACTGTAGTCCAGTTTCATTCTTTTCCATGTGGCTTTCCAGTTTTCCCAGCACCATTTATTGAAGAGGCTTTCTTTTCTCCATTGTGTGTTGTTGGCCCCTTTATCAAAAATTATTTGACTATATATATGTGGTTTTATTTCTGGACTTTCTATTCTGTTCCATTGGTCTGAGTGTCTATTTTTCTGCCAATACCATGCTGTTTTGATTGTCGTGGCCCTATAATAGAGTTTGAAGTCAGGTATTGTTATGCCCCCAGCTTCATTCTTTTTCTTTAGGATTGCTTTGGCTATTCGGGGTTTTTTATAGTTCCATATAAATCTGATGATTTTTTGCTCTATTTCTTTAAAAAATGTCATTGGAAGTTTGATGGGAATTGCATTAAATTTGTATATTGCTTTGGGTAATATAGCCATCTTGATTATATTTATTCTTCCTAGGCAAGAACAAGGTATATTCTTCCATCTCATTATATCTTTTTCGATTTCCCTTAACAAAGGTTTATAGTTTTCATTATATAAGTCCTTTACATTCTTTGTTATGTTTATTCCTAAGTATTTTATTTTTTTTGTTGCAATCGTGAAGGGGATTATTCTTTTGAGTTCCTTCTCAGTTGTTTCATTGTTGGCATATAGAAAGGCTATTGACTTCTGAATGTTAATTCTGTATCCTGCGACCTTACTGTATTGGCTTATTGTTTCTAGTAGTCTTTTTGTGGATTCTTTGGGGTTTTTGATGTATAGGATCATATCATCTGCAAAAAGTGATACCTTTACTTCTTCTTTTCCGATATGGATGCCTTTTATTTCTTTGTCTTGTCTGATTGCTGTGGCGAGAACCTCTAGTACCACATTAAATAAGAGTGGAGAGAGTGGACAACCCTGTCTTGTTCCTGATTTAAGGGGGAAAGCCTTCAGTTTAGTGCCATTTAATATGATGTTAGCTGATGGTTTATCATATATGGCCTTTATCATGTTGAGATATTTTCCTTCTATACCCATTTTGTTGAGAGTCTTAAACATAAAATTGTGTTGTATTTTATCAAAAGCCTTTTCTGCATCTATTGATAAGATCATGTGGTTTTTGTTCTTTGTGTTGTTGATATGGTGTATTACGTTAACCGTTTTGCGTATGTTGAACCATCCTTGAGATTCTGGGATGAATCCCACTTGATCATGATGTATTATTTTTTTAATATGTTGTTGTATTCGATTTGCTAGTATTTTGTTTAGTATTTTAGCATCTGTATTCATTAGAGATATTGGTCTGTAGTTTTTTTTTTTTTTGTGCCATCCTTGCCTGGTTTTGGTATGAGGGTTATGTTGGCCTCATAAAATGTGTTTGGAAGTATTGCTTCTTCTTCAATTTTTTGGAAGACTTTGAGTAGAATAGGAACCAAGTCTTCTTTGAATGTTTGATAAAATTCGCTGGTATAGCCGTCAGGGCCTGGACTTTTATTTTTGGGGAGGTTTTTAATGGTTTTTTCTATTTCTTCTCTACTGATAGGTCTGTTTAGGCTTTCTGCTTCTTCTTGACTCAGTCTAGGAAGGTTGTATTTTTCTAGGAATTTATCCATTTCTTCTAGGTTGTTGAATTTAGTGGCATAAAGTTTTTCATAGTATTCTACAATAATTCTTTGTATATCTACGGTGTCCGTGGTGATTTCTCCTCTTTCATTTTGGATTTTGTTTATATGAGTTCTTTCTCTTTTTTCCTTGGTAAGTCTTGCCAAGGGTTTGTCAATTTTGTTGATCTTTTCAAAGAACCAGCTCCTTGTTCTATTAATTTTTTCTATAGTTTTTCTGTTCTCTAATTCATTTATTTCTGCTCTGATTTTTATTATCTCCTTTCTTCGGCTGGTTTTGGGTTGTCTTTGTTCTTCTTTTTCTAGTTCCTTAAGGTGAGAAGTTAAGTGGTTCACTTGGGCTCTCTCTTGTTTGTTCATATATGCCTAAAGCGATATGAACTTCCCTCTTATCACTGCTTTTGCTGTATCCCATAGATTCTGATATGTCGTATTGTCATTTTCATTAGTCTGTATATATCTTTTGATCTCTGCACTTATTTCTTCTTTGACCCATTCATTTTTTAAAAGTATGTTGTTTAGTTTCCACAATTTTGTGGGATTTTTTTCCTCTTTTTTGCAGTTGAATTCTAGTTTCAAGGCTTTATGATCAGAAAATATGCTTGGTACAACTTCAATTTTTCTAAATTTGCTGATGTTGTTTTTGTGGCCCAACATATGGTCAATTCTTGAGAATGATCCATGTACACTGGAGAAAAATGTATACTCAGTCACTTTGGGATGAAATGTCCTGTAGATGTCTATCATATCCAGGTGCTCTAGTGTTTTGTTTAAGGCCACTATGTCTTTGTTGATTCTCTGTTTGGATGACCGATCTAGAGCCGTCAGCGGTGTATTGAGGTCTCCAAGTATGATTGTATTTTTGTCAGTTTTTGTTTTAAGATCAATAAGTAGCTGTCTTATATATTTTGGTGCTCCTTGGTTTGGTGCATATATATTAAGAATTGTTATGTCTTCTTGATTCAGTGTCCCCTTAGCCATTATGAAATGGCCATTTTTGTCTCTGAGTACTTTTCCTGTCTTGTAGTCAGCATTATCCGATATGAGTATTGTTACACCTGCTTTTTTTTGGATGTTATTTGCTTGGAGTATTGTTTTCCAGCCTTTCACTTTGAATTTGTTTTTATCCTTGTTACTTAGATGAGTTTCCTGTAGGCAGCATACAGTTGGATTTTTTTTTTTAATCCATTCTGCTACTCTGTGCCTTTTTATTGGTGAGTTTAATCCGTTTACATTTAGTGTAATTATTGATACTTGTGAGTTCCCTATTTCCATTTTATATCTTGCTTTCTGTTAGTTTTGTGTCTTGTTTGATCCTTCTCTTTTGTTTTTCTATCTTTTGTTTTTATTTGGTTGTATTCCATACATCTTTCCTCTGTTGCTATCTTTTTTATCTCATGTGCTTCTGTGGTGGTTTTTTCAATGGTGGTTACCTTTGAGTAATGAAAAGGGTCCCTACCCTGTTCATTGTAGCGAACTATTTTGTGAGTACTTTTGCACTCCATCGTCCTTTGCTACTGTTAATCTCCATCTTCTCCCCCTCTTTCTTTTTGTTGTTGTCACAGATTAAATTTGGTTTTATTGTGTTCTTCTTGGAGCTTTTACTTGTGGCTCTGTTTTTTTTTTGTTCTTTGTATCTGATTGGAGAACCCCCTTTAGTAATTCCTGGAGTGGGGGTTTTCTGATGATAAATTCCCTCATCTTTTCTGTATCTGTGAATGTTTTTATTTCTCCTTCATATTTGAAGGATAGCTTTGATGGGTATAGTATTCATGGCTGAAAGTTCCTCTCTTTCAGGACTTTAAATATTGGGGTCCACTCTCTTCTAGCTTGTAGAGTTTCTGCTGAGAAATCTGATGATAATCTAATGGGCCTTCCTTTATATGTTGTATTCTTCTTTTCCCTGGCTGCCTTGAGAATTTTTTCTTTGCTGTTGGTTTGTGTCAATTTCATTATGATATGCCTTGGAGTAGGTTTGTTGGGGTTAAGAAAACTTGGAGTTCTGTTTGCTTCTTGAACTTGAGGCTTTAGTTCTTTCCACAGGCTTGGGAAGTTCTCATCTATTATTTGTTTGAGTATGTTCTCCATTCCATTTTCTCTCTCTTCTCCCTCTGATATACCTATTATTCTTATGTTATTCTTTTTGATGGAGTCAGATAATTCTTGTAGGGCTATCTCATTTTTTTTAATTTTTGAGTCTCTTTCTTCTTCTCTCTGTTGTGCCTCAAGTTGCTTGTCTTCTATTTCACTAATCCTCTCTTCTATCTGACCTGTTCTATTAGCTAAGCTTGTTATTTCGTTTTTCAGCTCGTGAATTGAGTTTTTCATCTCTGTTTGATTTGTTTTTATAGTTTCAATTTCCTTGGACATATATTCTTTGTATTCATTGAGTTGTTTTCTGAGCTCCCTAAATTGCCTTTCTGTGTTTTCTTGTATATCTCGGAGGATTTTTAGGATTTCTATCTTGAATTCTCTGTCATTTAGCTCCAAGGTTTCCAATATATTAAATTTTTTCTCCATAGATTTTTCCTCATCTAGCTGTGTTACCTCTCTTTCTTTTGTATCCATGATATTCGATTTTCTCTTCCTTAATGGCATCTGAGGGTGGTTTTGTTGATAGTATTAATGAGATTTAATAAAGAATAAAAAGTTAAAAAAAATAACAATAAAAAAATAAAAAATCGAAAAGAGTTGTTTTTTTTAAAAAAATTAAAAATGAAATAAAGAAAAATAAAATAAAAATTAAAGAAAAGGAAATTATTCCCCCCCTCCTTTTTTCCTCTCCTCTCCTCTCCCCTCTTTTTTGAGAAAATCTTGTGGTGGACTGTGAATTATAACAAACAATGCCTGTGATGGAGGGCCTGAATTGGGGAAAAGTAATAAAGGGGCAAAAAGAAAAAAAAAGAAAAGGAAAGAAAAAAGAAAAAAAAGAGCGTATGGACCCACAAAAAGCAAATAAGAAAAAAATTTGGGTCAAGAATGAAATGATTTGCTTTTAGGTGTTGGTTGTCTAAGAGTTATGATGAGAGGAATAAGAGGAAAACGGAAAAATGGGGGGGACAAATTAAAAAATTACTATTGTATTTAGTGGAACAAGAACTAGATAATATGGAGAGCCAGGGATGAGAGCACTGCTAGTGAGTTAAAAAGGTGAAGTAAAAACTCCCCAAAATGCCACAAACATAGGTTTGAGTCCCAGATAAGATAATTTGTTTATTATTGAGGTTTGAATGAGAGGAGATGTAAAGGAGAAAGGAAGAAACTAATATAGAGGGAGAAAAGAAAGAGTGAGAGAGAAAAAAAGAGGGAACCACTAAAAGAAGAAAAAAGAAAGGAGAGAGAGAGTTAAGGGTTTTGGAGTGCAACCCTCATAGAGAGAAAGGAAGAGAAGAGAAAAGATAATGGGAGATGTAACACTTATGGGTAGTGTAGTTCAAGGAGAGGAGAGAGTAAGACCGGTAGAGATTTAATCGGCCAAATTGGAGGAGGAAAAAAAAGTATCAAGAATGAAGATAAGAGAAACAAACGAACAAATATAATAAAATGGGATAGGTTATAAAGTCTGCAGATTATTCTTGATTTTGAGAGGTTATCTTCTTGCTTTTTCTTTTCTCTCCCTCTTCCTGGTTGGTGACTCTGTACCCCGGGTTCTGCCCCTTTGGCACGCTCAGGTAGAGGTTTGCAGTTGATAAGTCTCTATGGCAATGTCATGTATTGTGCTTTAGTCTCGTTGGCAGTCGAAGCTCAATAGCATTTATAGGCTCCAACAGTGAGAGAGTCCGTGTTCCTGGAGCCTTTCTCCTAGTCTTTCCTTCCTTAATTAGTAGCCTGATAATCCAGCTATGGGGTTGCTGCTGCCTCTGCCTGGATAGTAAGAGGCTCAAAGAGCTGGCAACTCCTCACTCTATTTCCACTCAGCACAGGGCTCTGGGTAAGGCTCAGTCAGTCAGAGCTGCTAGCATAATCAGGCGGGCTTTCTGCCCACTCAAAGACCTCTGGCTCTGCCACTCTGTCTGGTAACACAAGTGGGCGCCCACTTCCGGGGTGCTTGGAGGAAACTCTCACTCACTGTCTGCGACCAGGATATCCGGCCAGCAGTCTCACGCTCTGAGTGAAACCCCCAACCGCAGGGAAAAGTTGTAGCATTGGAATTGAGTCTCACTCCGTCCCCGTGCGCGGCTTTTGCAAGGCGCTGGGGCGGCTCGAGATTCCGCTTTGGCCCACACAAAGGCCCCTGACTCTGCCCCTCTGTGTGATAACACGGGCGCGTACTGCCGAGGCACTCGGAGGAATCGCTCACTCCTTATCTGCACGCGCAAACCAGGATATGAGGCCGTCCGCGGTTCCCTCTGAGTGAAACACCCTCCAGCACGGAGAATCTCCACCATTGGAATTGAGTCTCGCTCCGTCCCTGTGCGCGGCTTTTGCAAGGCGCTGGGGCGGCTCGAGATTCCGCTTTGGCCCACACAAAGGCCCCTGACTCTGCCCCTCTGTGCGATAACACGGGCGCATACTGCCGAGGCCCTCGGAGGAATTGCTCACTCCTTATCTGCGCGCGCAAACCAGGATATGAGGCCGGCCGCGGTTCCCTCTGAGTGAAACACCCTCCAGTACGGAAAATCTCCACCATTGGAATTAGTTCTCACTCCCTCCCGTGCATGGCTTTCCCAGGAAGAAATTCTCGCCCACTAACTGCGCACCGACCAGGAGACCGGGTAAAATGGCCGCTCTGCTTTTCTTTCTTTGTTTGGGTTTGGCGCAAGTGTTAGCTTGTATTGCCCGGGTTGCCACAGGATCAGATTTTCCTCGGCTTGGATCTTTGTGCCACAGCCTGGTTCGGCTGTTTGTGCTGCGGCGGCCTGGATCTATTCACCCCTTTGCCCGCCTCAGTTTCTATATTCACAGTTACCAGAGAAAGCCGCCCTGTTTAGGTTAGTGAGGAAGGCGGAGCATTTCTTACTCCCTATTTCCTTCGGGGTTTGGTTATATATTTAGCCAATTTTTCACTCAATCATACCTTTGGGTGTATTGCGAAGCATCTGGAAGCTCCAAGTATAGGTTTTTCTGTTTCTGGTTGAAAATCTTGTTGAGTTTTGGGGGAGATTTATCGGTATTGCTTCCTACCCCACCATTACTCTGACGTCATCTCTCAAGTATATTATTTTCAATTGAACTCCAAATGATTGCTCCCATATTCAACATGAAAAGTCAGTTATATGAAGAAGACACAAACATTTTTCAAATTAGAAAAACCAAAATTGCTTGGATATTTGATATGAAAGAAACCTGAGCATATTTAATCCAATTCATTTATTTTATACAATTTTTTTAATTTAAAAATGTTAGTAAGGTCACATGACTTGCATAATGAATGATTACTTATGAGACAATATGATAAATTCTACACTACACAGTGGGAGTAATAGACCACTTCCCACTTCTATCCCAGTCTTAGCATGACAATTTTTAAAATTTTTATTTAGAAAATTAAAATTAATGGGATGACATTGATCAGTAAGAGTACATAGGTTCCAGGTAAAGATCTCTATCGCATTTGAACTGTTAATTGCATTGTGTGCCCATCACCCAAATTCAAATCATTGATTAAACTGTGTTTTTAATTGAAAAGGCTTTAATAAAGTCAACGCTGGATTACAAGCATCAGGGAGTGGGCCTTGTGAAGTGCCAAGGTTAGACATATTTCAGAACACTCCAAATAATACTGAGAGCAAAAAGTCACCTTGACCAACTTAGAAGGACCCCAAATAAGAGAAAGGTATGTTATATTGTCACAATGAGTTTCAACAAGGCACAAAATTGCCCAAAATGTGAAGGGATTGCTTATAATTCCCAATACATTTGTTGTAGATCATGAAATTAAACCTAATGAAATGATCATAAATTATGTTGTTATCCAAAATCCCAATAAAATCTGAAGTATTTTTCACTTTCCTGTAAATGTTCTCTATCACTCACATGAGTGAACTGGCAACAAAAGAAATCACTTGGTAAGAGATTTTTCAGCCCTAAGATGTTCCAATGCTAATTAAGGGCTCTGTTAGGTGCCTTGACCTTCAATAATGAGGTGCTTATTAAGCCCCTTTGGTTTCTACCTTTGACTGTGACAGGCTTAGATAAAAATCTTACTTCAATGTTACTAAAACATTATTTAGCTCAGCACTTTAAAATTCCATGTGCACTGTAAATATAAAACTATACCTTAATACATAATTGACAGGTTGTCCTTTTCCCTTGCCCCAAATGTAGATTAAAACAAAGAATTTATTAAAATTTTTCTATCTTCACTTTAAGCAGATTTAGTTCATTTTATTACAACAATGTGAATATCTTTTTGCACATAATTTAATAAATATAAGAACTATTAGAATCTAAGCAGTATGACTAAGAGAATTTTAAAAAGAAAAAAGTAAAAGAAACCAAGAATTAGATGATCAGATTTAATGAAAGCACAAAAACTTGTTAAAGCCAGAAAATAAGAAACATTAAGAAATAGGCAATAACTTTATTTTTAAGTAATACAAGTGCAGGCATGGCATTTCTCTAGTAGACTTATGAAAATCATGCACCTCAGAACCCCTGTGCTTATTTTTTCAAATATAGGTACCTGGACTTTATCTTCAATGTCTTCTTTCTCTATCTTGGTAGTCTGCACTTTAATAAATTCTCTCTAAACTAAAAATCACCGTTTAACAACCACTATTCCAAAGAGACACAGAGCTTTATTTTCCTACCTACTCAAGTACATTTAATTTAATAACCAGTAAACTATTTTGCCCTTGGAATAAAAAAAAATTCTTTATCCGATTACTTTACAATATTGTCAGGTTCAAAATAAATCAATAAATACTTATCAGGAAATTTTAATGTCTTATAATTTGTAATACATCACCTTATTCATTTTCTTATTTATCAAAACAGAAAGCAGAGGCGCAAAGAAGGAGACTTCCTTTATTCACATTTTTATCTATACCCTACTTACAGGGCTCCTACGCAAGTAGATGATCACTGTACAGAAATATGAACTATAACACACCCCAAAAGAATAGATGGATGAAATGAATGTGCTAAGTAGTCTGGAGTAATTCCAAACCACTTATCCCAATACTTAATCTGATAAAGGTGTATTATGGGGAATTGGAGAAATCAGTGGCAGAATAAGTAGAGAGGTGCAATGGGTAGAATATCATCTCCCTTCCAGAGTCCTACAGAAGTCAAATTTAACTGCAGCTGTAAAGCGTGTTCTACTACGGTGCCTCCAGTAAAGGTTTGCTCTGCCAGGTATCAAGTTTGAAGTGCACACCCAGAAAGTGAAGACTATAAATGAAGAGTTGTGATTCAAATGGTTGATTCTTCTTCTCAATATATCATTACACTCATCTGCCTGTTATGCACAAACATATCTGCTCTTGCTGATATAAGAGGGGAATCTATGCAAATAAATGTTTATAAAATAATTATGGTATAATTAAGGACTCTTATGACAGTATCAACACATTTTTCCCCCTTTCATTATTAAGAAGATTGTTAACAAAATTGTTTTGCATTCACGTCAAGAGGTAATGGAATAACATGCTATATTTATGCTAGAATGTGACTTTTATAGTCAGATAGTCAGTAGTAATGTATTATTAAAAGTGCCTCATTAGGCCTGACCTGAGGTGGCGCAGTGGATAAAGTGTCGACCTGGAATGCTGAGGTCGCCGGTTCGAAATTCTGGGTTTGCCTGGTCAAGGCACATATGGGAGTTGATGCTTCCTGCTCCTCCCCCCCTTCTCTCTCTATCTCTCTCCTCTCTCTCTTCTTTCTAAAATGAATAAATAAAATAAAAAATAAAATAAAATAAAAAAAAGTGCCTCATCAATTTCAGCCCTCAAATAAGTTATCACTTCTATTCACTAACTGTTCATAAGTATATCAGGCAAAATTAGATTATCCTATAGCAATCTATATCATTAATTTTAATCAGTAAAGTAAATATTAAAGCATAATTCTTCTTTAGTCAAACACAATTTTAAATGTATAATGTATTCATTTAAAAAGAAACACACAACAAGGAGTTGCTGATTTAAATAAATAATTCTTTGTATTATTACATCTGCAAATAATATTGATGTATCTCCATTGGAACACTTTCTTGATAAGAAAACCTTTATGTAGAAAAATTTGAATTTCACAGAGGCTCTTTATTCTTTTTCTGTTTCTTTTTGTAGGAATGGAAGGGTGAGTTAAGAATATAAAGAGACAAAAAAGAGAAAATTTTAATGTTATACACTTGCCTGCCAAAGTTACCTTAAATTAAAAAAAAAAAAAGTTTTTGGAGACACCAGGCGGGTCAAACAGCAAAAATTCAGAATTCAAAATCAATGAAGATGTCTCTGTATAAATATAGCTATTTAACAACCTGCTCTTTTTTTCTGATTGAAAAAATAAATCAAGTTCCAGTGAATTATATTATTCACTTACATCTGAGTAGTATTGCTAAAAATTAAAAAAACACACACACAATTTTCTACTTCAAAACATCCAATATATGCAACAAATTCAACAACCTAGAGGAAATGATTAAATTTCTAAAACTATACATCTTCTTAGACTGAGTCACAAAGAAGTGGAAAACCTAAATAGACCTATAAGCAGGGAGGAAATAGAAATAACTATCAAAAAACAAAAGTCCAGAAGGTTACAATAGTGAATTCTACCAAACATTCAAAAATATTTGGGACCTATCTTACTCAAAGTCTTTCAAAAAGCAGAAGAAGCAATACTCCTTAATACATTTTATGAAGCCAACATAACACTGATACCAAATCCTGCAAGGACAACACAAAATAAGAGAACTACAGACCAATATCTCTGATGAATACAGATGTAAAAATCCTAAACAAAATACTAACAAATCAACAACACATTAAAAAATATTATATCACTAGAGGGTCTGCTGGCTCATATGGTAGTTCTTAATTTTTTGAAGAACTACCGTACTTCTCCCATAATGGTTGTACTAATTTGCATTCCCATCAGCAGTGAATGAGGGTTCTTTTTTTTCCACAGCCTCTTCAATACTTGTTATTACCTGTTTTGTTGGTAACAGTCAATCTTATAGGTGTGAGGTAGTATCTCATTATAGTTTTTATTTGCATTTCTCAAATAGCTAGAGAAGATGAGCATCTTTTCATATATACAGAGGTGGATTTAATGGCAGACGCATCAGGCACACATCCTGGATCCCAACTTCTGAAGGGTCCAACAAAACCCCAACTTTACACTTTTTCTCGTGACACCAAGATTGGTTTTATATGTGCAACTTTAACATTAGTAGTATATAATATTTTTTATTTATTTAAAAATATAGTTAACATGTATTGTTATTTTCCCTGTCTCTCTCTCTTTTTTTAAGGGGTCTAGTATTTTCTTCTGCACCCAGGGCCTCAACAGACCTTAATTCACCTCTGCTTTTGGCCATTTTTATGTCCTCTTGGTAGAAGTATCTGTTCAGGTCTTTTCTCTATTTTTTAATTGTATTGTTTGCTTGTTTGTTACTGAACTTTGTGAGTTCTTATGTATTTTGGATATTAACTTCTTATTGGAGCTGTTGTTTGCAAATATCATCTTCCATTTAATTTGTTGTCTATTTTTTTTCTCAGTTTCTTTTGCTGTACAGAGCTTTCTACTTTGATATAGTCTCATTCATTTATCTTTGCCTTTACTTCCCTTGCCTTTGGAGTCAAGTTCATAAATTGTTTTCTATGCCCAAGGTTCATGAGTTTAATATCTATGTTTTCTTCTATGTAATTTATTGTTTCGGATCTTATGTTTAGGTCTTTGATCCATTTTGAATTAATTTTTGTACAGAGGAACAAACTGTAATCAAGTTTCATTCTTTGCAAATGGCTTTCCAATTTTCCAAGCATTTATTGAAGAGGTTTTTTTTTTCTCTATTGTGTATTTTTGGCTACTTTATTAAGATGATTTGTTTGTATATATGTGGTTTTATTTCTGGGCTCTCAATTCTGTTTCATTGGTCTATATGTCTGGTTTTTTGTTTGTTTTGCCAGTACCATATTGTTTAATGATTATGGCTCTATAGTATAATTTGAAGTCAGGTAGGGTGATACCTCTGGCTTCATTCCTTTTCCTCAGGATTGCTGTGGCAATTTGGAGTGTTTTATGGTTTCATACAAACCTAATGATTTTTTGTTCTATTTCTTTAAAAAATGATTTTGGCATCTTGATGGGGATTACATTAAATTTGTATATTGTTTTAGGTAATATGGCCATTTTAACTATGTTGATTCTTCCAATCTATAAGCATAGAATATTTTTTCCATTCCATTGTGTTATAGTTTTCAGTATATATGTCCTTCATATCCTTTGTTAAGTTTATTCCTAGTTTATTCCTTTGTTAAGTTTTTTATTGCAATTGTAAAAGGAATTTTTTTGTTTGTATTTTGAAGTTTCATTGTTGGTGTTTAGGACATCAGTACACTTTTGTATATTGATTTAGTATCCTGCAACTTTACTGTAATGATTTATTGTTTCTAATAGTTTTTTGGTGGAGTCTTTGGTGTTTTCTAGATACAGGATCATGTTATCTGCACAGTGATACTTTTACTTCTTTCCTGATATAGATGCCTTTTATTTCTTTCTCTTGCCTGATTGCTGTAGCTAAGTCTTTCAGAACTAAGTTGAATAAGGTGGAGAGAGCAGATAGCCTTATCTTGTTCCTGATTTTAGAGGAAAAGCCTTTATTTTTTCACCATTTAGTAAGATATTAAGTGATGTTTTGTCATATATAGCTAATATTATGTTGAGGTACTTTCCTTCTATTCTAATTTTATTGAGTGTTTTTAAACATAAGAAAATGTTCTTTCTTATTAAATGCCTTTTCTGCATCTACTGATAGGATATGATTTTTGTTCTTTTGTTGATGTGCTGTATTATGTTGATCAATTTCCATATGTTAAATCATCCTTTTGTTCCTGGAATGAACCCATGTTCATTGCAGCATTATTCACAGTGGTCAAGACATGGAAACAACAAAAATGTCCTTTGTTAGAGGATTGAATAAAAAAGATGTGATATACATACATAATAGAATACTACTCAGACATAAGAACTGATGCCATAATGACATTTATGAGAACATGGATGGACCTTGAGAACATTATACTGAGTGAAATAAGTAAATCAGAAAAAACTAGAAACTGTATGATTTCATACATAGGTTGAATATAAAACTGAGACTTATGGGTATAGATAAAAGTGAAGTGATTACTTAGGGGAGGGAGATGTGGGGGTGGAGGATGTGGGAAATGGTGGGGGGAAGGGTATAAAGAGAGACAAATATAAGGTGATGGAAAATGATTTGACTTTTTATGATGGGTATACAACACAGTCAACAGTTCAAATGTAATAGAAATGTTTACCTGAAACTTATGAACTATTTATCAGTGTTACCTTGTTAAATTTAATTTTCTAAATAAAATTAAAAAAAATCTTCCTACCATAGCATAGTCAAATGAACCTCTAGATTTATTTTAATTGGTTTTAGTAATTCCAGAGTAAATCTCTTAGTTGTGGGAAAATCAAATATTAATGTATCTACAGAATTTTTCACCCCACTCAGAGACCAGTCAACTCATGACTGATGAGCAGAAGAGTCATATTCCTGTAGGTAATTCATTTTGCTTCCACAAGACTAGATTTTTTTCATTATATGTGTCTTTATTTTTATTGAAATATAGTTGAGTGACGTCACGGAAATGGCGCCGTGAGCAGCGCGTCCGACAGCTCTCCCCTAAATCACAACAAATTTATCAACTAGAAACAGAAAAATTTATCCTTGGAGCATTCCGGAGTTCCACACAAACTGATAGCGAAAGGACTGTTATCACTTGAATCTGAGAGACGAGGGTGTGGAGGAATCTACCACAGGGACGTTCTTTAAAACCGAAAGGAAGTGCGCCTGTGGTGAGTCAGCCCATATACTTGGGAACCACGAGCCGCCGCGAGCGGCCCAAGCGAGCCGCCACCGCGACCCGCCACGAGCCGCCGCGAGCAGCCGCACGTGCGCCTGGTCCGGTTGAGCACCGCTGACGTTCCCAGCGGCCCGCACACAGCGAGTGGGGGTCGCCGGCCACCGGTGCCCGGAGCGCCCCATTCGCGCGCGTGCCTTGGGCATTCCACGTGCCCAGGGCGCCCTGCTGGCCCGCACACCCAGGGGGCTCCATTATCCTGCGCCTGGTGCGGTCCAGCCGCCAGCGGCGGGGCGAGCGGGAGAGGCTTGGGAGATTCTCTCCGTGGGCGGGGCACCTCACCCAGCCATTCAAGCTAACAATCAAGCGTTGGGGGAGGGGCACACGCAGGCAGCCTAAAATACCTTCGGAAACACAGCTGCGACCCAATCACTGAAATTAGCTTAACCCATGAAATCTGCGCACCCTCGGTTCTAATTGATAAGATCTCTCTCAGTTCAGCGATCCAAAACAAGAGGCGTGATATTTTTTAGTGCCTCTCCCTAAAGGGGCGGGGCAACTTCTGATTGATAGAGCCTCCATATTCAGGGATAAACGCTAACAAGAAGGACTTGGCAGATAATAAGGTCTATACTACACTAGTCGTAAGCAGAGACTAGTGCCTCTTCTTCCCTGCAAAAACAGGCTACAAAGTGTGGAAAGCCTGGGTTGAGAGGTCCAACTAAATGATAGGCGCTGAACAGTCACCTTGACAACAATTGACTCCCACCCCCGCCTGATTACACTGGAGGCCCTGACTGTCAGAGCCTTTCCCAAAGCCTTGCACTGAGTGGGGATAGAGTGGGGATTTCCCAGCTCTTTGAGCCTCTTACTCCCCCGGCAGAAGCAGTTGCAGCCTTATAGCTGGATCACCAGGCTGCTAATTCAGAAAGGGGGGACTAGGAGAGAGAATCCAGGAAAGCAAACTCTCTCATCGTTGGACCCTGCAAACGCCAACAAGCCTTGACTACCAGCAAGACTAAAGCCAATTATATGACATTGCCATAGAATCCCATCAACTGCAAATCCCTACCTAAGAGTGACACAGGGGCAGAGCCTGGGGTACAGAGTCACCGACCAGGAAGAGGGAGAGAAAAGAAAAAGGAAGAAGTTAACCTCTCAAAATCAAGAAAAACCCACAGATTTTACAACTTGATCCACTAATTTTTTTTGTTGTTGTTGTTGTTTGTTTCTTCTATCTTTTTGCCTTTATTTCCTCCACCTCGGTCCTTCTATTCTCTGCCCATCTTATGCTTCCCCTTTCTTGAACTACACTACCCATGAGTGTTGCATTTTATTTTTCTTCTTCATCCTCACCATCCTTTAAGGTTATACTCCAAAACACTTAACTCTCACTCTCTCTTCTTTTGTTTTTGTTTTTTTTTGTCTTGCTTTATTTTGTTTTTTTCTCTTCTTATTTTATTTCTTCCTTCGTTTTTCTCTTTTTCTTATTTTTTCCTTTCTATTCGTTTTTTCTTTTCTCATTTTACTTTCCTCCCATATAATCCTCAATCATGAACAAATTAGTTAATTTGGGACTCAAGGCTTTTTTTTGGCTTTATTTCTCTTTTTTGATTTTGTTTTTATTTTTTTTTCTTGTTTGTTTATTTTTGTGGCATTTTGGGTCCTCCCAACCCAAGGTCTCCATTGTATTTAGTCTTCGCTCCACTTAATACAACAGATTTTTACTTATTATTTTTATTTTTTCTTCTTTATTATTCTTTTTTGGTCCTTTTTTCTGGTTCCCTCTTATCCCTCTCATTATATCTCTTAGTTGACCATCACTTACAAGCAAATCATCTTATGCTTGTCTAAGATTTTCTTCCTTTTTTTTTTTTTGCATTTAGTAGGTCCCTACTCCCTTTTTTTTGCCCCTTGAACTCTTCACCCCAAATCAGGCCCTCCATTATAGGCACGATATTTCCCTGAGGAGGGGAGAGGAGGGGAAGAGAAGAGAGAAAAAAAGGGGGAAATAATAAATTATTACTGTTTTTTTTTTGTGGGGTGTTTTACCTTTTTTTTTTTTTTTTTTTTTACTTTTTACTCTTTATTAATTCTAATTAGTGATATCAATAAGACCACCCTCAGATGCCGATAAGAAAGAGGAAATCGAATATTATGGATACAAAAGAAAGAGAGGTAACACAAATAGATGTGGAAAAATCTATGGAGAAAAGACTTAACATATTGGAAGCCTTGGAGCTAAATGACAGAGAATTTAAAATAGAAATCTTAAAAATACTCAGAGATATAAAAGAAAACACAGAAAGGCAATATAGGGAGATCAGAAAACAACTCAATGAACACAAAGAATATATTACCAAGAAAATTGAAACTATAAAAACAAATCAAACAGAAATGAAAAACTCAATTCACGAGATGAAAAATGAGGTAACAAGCTTAGCTAACAGAACAGCCCAGATTGAAGATAGGATTAGTGAAATAGAAGACAAGCAACTTGAGGCACAACAGAGAGAAGAAGAAAGAGACTCAAAAATAATAAAAAATGAGAAAGCCCTACAGGAATTGTCTGACTCCATCAGAAAGAATAACATAAGAATAATAGGTATATCAGAGGGAGAAGAGAAAGAAAATGGAATGGAAATATACTCAAACAAATAATAGACGAGAACTTCCCAAGCCTGTGGAAGGAACTAAAGCCTCAAATTCAAGAAGCAAACAGAACACCAAGTTTTCTTAACCCCAACAAACCCACTCCAAGGCACATCATAATAAAGATGACACAAACCAATGACAAAGAAAAAATTCTCAAGGCAGCCAGGGAAAAGAAGAGTACAACATATAAAGGAAGGCCTATTAGATTATCATCAGATTTCTCAGCAGAAACTCTACAAGCTAGAAGAGAGTGGACCCCAATATTTAAAGCCCTGAAAGAGAGGAACTTTCAGCCAAGAATACTATACCCATCAAAGCTATCCTTCAAGTATGAAGGAGATATAAAAACATTCACAAATACAGAAAAGATGAGAGAATTTATCAACAGAAAGCCCCCACTCCAGGAAATACTAAAGGGGGTTTTCCAACCAGATTCAAAGAACAAAAGAAAACAACACCACAAGTAACAGCTCCACCAAGAACACAATAAAACCAAACTTAAACTGTGACAACAAAGGAAAAAAAGGGGGGAGAGGATGGAGATTAACAGTAGCAAAGGATGATGAAGTGCAGAAATACTTATAAGATAGGGTACTACAATGAATATGGTAGGTACCTTTTTCATTACTTAATGGTAACCACCCTTAAAAAAACCACCACAATAACACTTGACTTAAAAAAGGTAGCAACAGAGGAAAGAAGTATGGAACACAAACAAACAAAAACAAATGATAGAAAAACAAAAGAGAAGAATCAAACTAGATACAAAACTAACAGAAAGCAATCTATAAAATGGCAGTAGGGAACCCACAAGTGTCAATAATTACACTAAATGTAAATGGATTAAACTTACCAATAAAAAGACACAGAGTAGCAGAATGGATTAAAAAAGAAAATCCAACTATATGCTGCCTACAAGAAACACATCTAAGCAACAAGGATAAAAACAAATTCAAAGTGAAAGGCTGGAAAACAATACTCCAAGCAAGCAACATCCAAAAAAAAGCAGGCGTAGCAATACTCATATCTAATAATGCTGACTACAAGACAGAAAAAGTACTCAGAGACAAAAATGGTCATTTCATAATGATTAAGGGGAAGTTGAATCAAGAAGACATAACAATCCTTAATATATATGCACCAAACCAAGGAGCACCAAAATATATAAGACAGCTACTTATTGACCTTAAAACAAAAACTAACAAAAATACAATCATACTTGGAGACCTCAATACACCGCTGACGGCTCTAGATCGGTCATCCAAACAGAGAATCAATAAAGATATAGTGGCCTTAAACGAAATACTACAACACCTGGATATGATAGACATCTACAGGAAACTTCATCCCAAAGCGACAGAGTATACATTTTTCTCCAGTGTACATGGAACATTCTCAAGAATTGACCATATGTTGGGCCACAAAGACAATATCAGCAAATTTAGAAAAATTGAAATTGTACCAAACATATTTTCTGATCATAAAGCCTTGAAACTAGAATTCAACTGCAAAAAAGAGGGGGAAAAGCCCACAAAAATGTGGAAACTAAACAACATACTTCTAAAAAATGAATGGGTCAAAGAAGAAATAAGCGCAGAAATCAAAAGATATATACAGACAAATGAAAATGAAAATACGACATATCAGAATCTCTGGGATGCAGCAAAAGCAGTAATAAGAGGAAAGTTCATATCACTTCAGGCCTATATGAACAAACAAGAGAGAGCCGAAGTAAACCACTTAACTTCACACCTTAAGGAACTAGAAAAAGAAGAACAAAGACAACCCAAAACCAGCCGAAGAAAGGAGATAATAAAAATCAGAGCAGAAATAAATGAAATAGAGAACAGAAAAACTATAGAAAAAATCAATAAAACAAGTAGCTGGTTCTTTGAAAAGATCAACAAAATGGACAAACCCTTGGCAAGACTCACCAAGGAAAAAAGACACAGGACTCAAATAAATAAAATCCAAAATGAAAGAGGAGAAATCACCACAGACATCATAGATATACAAAGAATTATTGTAGAATAGTATGAAAAATTATATGCCACCAAATACAACAATCTAGAAGAAATGGATAAATTCCTAGAACAATACAACCTTCCTAGACTGAGTCATGAAGAAGCAGAAAGCCTAAACAGACCAATCAGTAGGGAGGAAATAGAAAAAACCATTAAAAATCTCCCCAAAAATAAAAGTCCAGGCCCAGACGGTTATACTAGTGAATTCTATCAAACATTCAAAGAAGACTTGGTTCCTATTCTACTCAAAGTCTTCCAAAAAATTGAAGAAGAAGCAATACTTCCAAATACATTTTATGAGGCCAACATAACCCTCATACCAAAACCTGGCAAGGATGGCACAAAGAAAGAAAACTACAGACCAATATCTCTAATGAATACAGATGCTAAAATACTAAACAAAATACTGGCAAACCGAATACAACAACATATTAAAAAAATAATACATCATGATCAAGTGGGATTCATCCCAGAATCTCAAGGATGGTTCAACATATGCAAAACGGTTAACGTAATACACCATATCAACAAAACAAAGAACAAAAACCACATGATCTTATCAATAGATGCAGAAAAGGCTTTTGATAAAATACAACACAATTTTATGTTTAAGACTCTCAACAAAATGGGTATAGAAGGAAAATATCTCAACATGATAAAGGCCATATATGATAAACCATCAGCTAACATCATATTAAATGGCACTAAACTGAAGGCTTTCCCCCTTAAATCAGGAACAAGACAGGGTTGTCCACTCTCTCCACTCTTATTTAATGTGGTACTAGAGGTTCTAGCCAGAGCAGTCAGACAAGACAAAGAAATAAAAGGCATCCATATCGGAAAAGAAGAAGTAAAGGTATCACTTTTTGCAGATGATATGATCCTATACATCGAAAACCCCAAAGAATCCACAAAAAGACTACTAGAAACAATAAGCCAATACAGTAAGGTCGCAGGATACAAAATTAACATACAGAAGTCAATAGCCTTTCTATATGCCAACAATGAAATATTAGAAAACGAACTCAAAAAAATAATCCCCTTCACGATTGCAACAAAAAAAATAAAATACCTAGGAATAAACATAACAAAGAACGTAAAGGACCTATATAATGAAAATTACAAAGCATTGTTAAGGGAAATCGAAAAAGATATAATGAGATGGAAAAATATTCCTTGTTCTTGGATAGGAAGAATAAATATAATCAAAATGGCCATATTACCCAAAGCAATATACAAATTTAATGTAATTCCCATCAAAATCCCTATGAGATTTTTTAAAGAAATGGAACAAAAAATCATCAGATTTATATGGAACTATAAAAAACCCCGAATAGCCAAAACAATCCTAAGGAAAAAGAATGAAGCTGGGGGCATTACAATACCTGACTTTAAACTATATTATAGGGCCACGATAATCAAAACAGCATGGTATTGGCAAAAAAATAGACACTCAGACCAATGGAACAGAATAGAAAGCCCAGAAATAAAACCACATATATATGGTCAAATAATCTTTGATAAAGGGGCCAACAACACACAATGGAGAAAAGAAAGCCTCTTCAACAAATGGTGTTGGGAAAACTGGAAAGCCACATGCAAAAGAATGAAACTCGACTACAGCCTGTCCCCGTGTACTAAAATTAATTCAAAATGGATCAAAGACCTAAATATAAGACCTGAAACAATAAAGTACATAGAAGAAGACATAGGTACTAAAATCATGGACCTGGGTTTTAAAGAACATTTTATGAACTTGACTCCAATGGCAAGAGAAGTGAAGGCAAAGATAAATGAATGGGACTACATCAGAATTAAAAGTTTTTGCTCAGCAAGAGAAACTGATATCAAAATAAAGAGACAGCCAACTATATGGGAACTGATATTTTCAAACGACAGCTCAGATAAGGACCTAATATCCAAAATTTACAAAGAACTCATAAAACTCAACAACAAACAAACAAACAATCCAATAAAAAAATGGGAAGAGGACATGAACAGACACTTCTCCCAGGAAGAGATACAAATGGCCAACAGATATATGAAAAGATGCTCAGCTTCATTAGTTATTAGAGAAATGCAAATCAAAACTACAATGAGATACCACCTCACTCCTATTAGATTAGCTATTATCAACAAGACGGGTAATAGCAAATGTTGGAGAGGCTGTGGAGAAAAAGGAACCCTCATTCACTGTTGGTGGGACTGTAAAGTAGTACAACCATTATGGAGGAAAGTATGGTGGTTCCTCAAAAAACTGCAAATAGAACTACCTTATGATCCAGCAATCCCTCTACTGGGTATATACCCCAAAACCTCAGAAACATTGATACGTGAAGACACATGTAGCCCCATGTTCATAGCAGCACTGTTCACAGTGGCCAAGACATGGAAACAACCAAAAAGCCCTTCAATAGAAGACTGGATAAAGAAGATGTGGCACATATACACTATGGAATACTACTCAGCCATAAGAAATGATGACATCAGATCATTTACAGCAAAATGGTGGGATCTTGATAACATTATAAGGAGTGAAATAAGTAAATCAGAAAAAAACAAGAACTACATGATTCCATACATTGGTGGAACATAAAAATGAGACTAAGAGACATGGACAAGAGTGTGGTGGTTACCAAGGGTGGGGGGGGAGGGAGGACATGGGAGGGAGGGTGGGAGAGAGTTAAGGGGAGGGGGAGGGGCACAGAGAACTAGATAGAGGGTGACGGAGGACAATCTGACTTTGGTCGAGGGGTTTGCAACATAATTTGATGACAAAATAACCTAGACATGTTTTCTTTGAATATATGTACCCTGCTTTATTAATGTCATCCCATTACCATTAATAAAAATTTATTTAAAAAAAAAAAAAAGAAATATAGTTAACATGAAATGCTGTGTAAACTTAAGGTGTACAACATGTTGATTTGATACATGTATATATCTTTACATGATTCCCATTGTAGCCTTAGCTAACACTTATTACATTATGTAATTAAAATTCTTTGTGGTGGGAATAATTGAGATGTAGTCTCTTGGCAAGTTTGATAATTATAATCAATATTTTTGTCTATTTTCACTATACTGTTCATTAGATCTCTAGAACTTATTTATCTGCTCATTGTAAATCTGTACCCTTAAATAACATCTCTCTTACTCCCCCATCCCTCACCCCTAGTAAACACCATTTTATCCTCTGTTTCTATGATTTTGTCTTTTTTAGATTTCATATATAAGTTATATGTCACTCAGTATGTATCTTTTTCTACCTGACTTAACTCACTTATCACAATGCCCTCGGGTCCACCCATATTATTGCAAACAGCAGAAATTCTATGTTTCTTTTGGCTGATTAATAATTCCTCTGTGTGTGTGTGTGTGTGTGTGTGTGTGTGTGTGTGTATGTGTGACATTTTCTTTATCTACCTATCCATTGATAGAAACTTAGATTGTTTCTATATCTTGGCTATTGTAAATAATGCTACAATAAATTTGAGCGTATATGTATCTCTTTGAAATATTGTTTTTATTTCTTTTCGTTTAATACCCAGAAGTCAAATTGTTGGATCTTATAATAGTACTATTTTTCATTTTTTCAGGAACCTCCTTATTAACTAAACCAATTTATATTTCTACCAACAGTGTACAAGTATTCTCTTTTCTCTACATCATCACCAGTACTTGTTATCTCTTGTCCTCTTGATGATACCCATTCTAATAGGTTTGAGGTAATATTGCATTATGGTTTTAATTTGCATTTCTCTGATGACTAGTGATGTTGAGCACTGTTTCAGGTATCTGTTGGCCATCTGGATGTCCTCTTTGAAAAATGTCAATTCAAACATTCTGCACATTTTTAATAGGGTTATTTGATTTTGTGGTTGTTGTTATTAAGTTGTATACATTTTTTATATATTTTGGACTTTAATTCCTATCTGATACATGGGTTGTGGTTGCCTTTTCATTGTGGTTTGTTTTTTTGCTGTGCAGAAGCTTTTGAGTTCAATGTATTTCCTTTTTGTTTTTGTTTTTGTTTTTGTTGTTTGTGCTTTTGGTGTTATGCCCCAAAACTCATTAAATTATTGACAGTAAACTCATAATTACTTAAATATGACATGAATATATATATATATTATACACACACACACACATGCACACACACACACACATATATATATATATATAAAATACCAGTGTCAACAAAACAATATTGGAACTAATTAATAAATGAATTCAGTTAAGTAGCAGGAAATAAAATAAACATATAGAAATCTGTTGCATTTCTATAAACTAATAGTAAAGTGTCTGAAAAAAATTAACTATCTCATTCACAATAGCATCAATAACAATAAAATGATGAATAAATCTAACAAAATAAGTGAAATATCTGTACAACAAAAACCACAAGACTTAGTTGAAAGAAATAAAATACACAAACAAATGCAAAGATATTGTGTGTTCATGGATCAGAATAATAATATTGCGAAAATGTCCATTTAGGGACTGTATTACAGCCACATTGGCCTTTCCCACATTCCTCAAATGAGCCAAAGCTCAGTTTTGCTTCACTGCTTCTACTCTTGCAACTCCTCCTGCCTGGAGTGTTCCCCTTGCCTGGAAGTCATCTCTTCAGGGAGGCCTTTCCTACTCTCTCTGTATAAGGCAGCTCTGAATGTGCCCTTCATCACCACCTTCATCCATCACCCCACTTCTTTATTTGTAGCGTGAAAATATATTGGGTTTTATTTTGCTTTTTTATTTTCTCTGCTCACTCTTCATTCCTTAACTACAATATATGCTTCATGCAACAGTCTCCAAGCAAGAGACTGCGTCTATTTAATCTACCATGCCATCTGCATTCTCTCTTATAACCCTAAGTGCTTAAAACAGTGTCTAGAACATGGTAGGAACTAAAAAAAAAACAAAACCCAAAAAACCTTTGTTAAAATGGCAAATAAATGTCACCTGTAAATAAATCATATAAAAATATTATCATTATAAATTCAGATCTCAAATTTGTCACCATTTGCTTGGAATGGTAGGGCCAAAAGACATTGTCCAACTGTCTTAAGAAATAGTATTATCACCTGACCTGTGGTGGCGCAGTGGATAAAGCGTCAACCTGGAAATGCTGAGGTCGCCGGTTTGAAACTCTGGGCTTGCCTGGTCAAGGCACATATGGGAGTTGATGCTTCCAGCTCCTCCCCCTTCTCTCTCTCTGTCTCTCCTCTCTAAAATGAATAAATAAAAAATTAAAAAAAATAGTATTATCAAGAAAATTAAAAATGGGAAGAAGCCATTTTGAAAAAAACAATTTTAAGTATTAAATTAGCAGTTGACATCAGATATACCATCTACGGAAAACCAATGAGCCCTGATACTAAAGTAAGACCTATAAAACCTCTGCTGGGTCACACTGTTTAGTTAACAGATTAAAATTGTATATTTACTTGAAGGTAATAAGACATTACTTAATTTTCCTTCCCATTTCTGTGCATCAGACTTGATTAATTTAGAGCACATGCATGTGTACAGAAACTCCCTTACCACAACCTCCTCATCCTGCCCAACTCCTCCTTTGCTTTCCTTCCCCAAATTCTTCAGTGTTCTGAATACTGTGGTCTGTCGTGTTAGGCAAGAAATAAGGAGATTTAGTCCTAAAAATGAAAGGTATCCCTTCCTTCCGGTGGTGAGGAAACCATTCATATTGATGATCTGAACTACCCAACATGACTTTAACTCAGGAAGAATTTTACCTTCTTTAAACTCCACACACACTGACTGGCAGGGCCAGACAACTAGTTTTCAATGATTCTTGTGTTCACTGAAACTTAATTTTATGATCCAACTAAGTTGCAAGCACTTTAGCACAAAGGCTCAATTATATATTTTATTCTTATCCCCCAAAGCATAAGATTTAATCAATGTCCAATAAATACCTGTTATTAATTCCTATCAATTAATATAAATTAAACATATCTGATTATATTTACCTCTGCCTATTTTATCCTAAACCTAAGGTGGAACCTCTCCTGAATTATAGGTGAAGACAGTAATTATTAAGTACATGGAACCCCAAACTGGGCATGCTTATACATGTGAGGCCCACATTCTAAGTATTCACATAGTGTTAAAACCCAACAGTTATAGCTAATGTAAAAACTGCCAGATCAACATTGAAATCCTTGCTGAAAGGGACTGTGAAAGAAGACAACTCCTTCTGAAGATGAGTTCACACATGAAAACACAAAGCACTAGAGAAAAATAGCCAAAATGACAGCTGACAAGACAATGCAACCTCAGAAAGCTTTCTCAACCCTAAAATAGCAATAATAATATGTTGAACATGTCCAAAGAGAGAAAAGGACCAATCCAAAACATAGAAAAAATGTTATAAAAAAAAAGTAGCAAGCAAACAAACAAAAAATCTAGAAATGAAAAACTGTTAAGAAAGTAATAATATGAACAGATAGTAAGCTAGACAATTCAAAAGACAGAATTTGTGATTTGAAAGACAGACTTGAATAAATTACCCTGATTGCAGCACAGAGAAATGAGAGACAATGCAGAATTTGTGGAGCTCTTAATATTACTGTGAGGGCCCTGGCTGGTTGGCTCAGTGGTAGAGCGTCAACCTGGCGTGCAGAAGTCCTGGGTTCGATTCCCGGCCAGGGCACACAGGAGAAGTGCCCATCTGCTTCTCCATCCCTCCCCCTCTCCTTCCTCTCTGTCTCTCTCTTCCCCTCCCGCAGCTGAGGCTCCATTGGAGCAAAGATGGCCCGGGCGCTGGGGATGGCTCCTTGGCCTCTGCCCCAGGCGCTGGAGTGGCTCTGGTCGCAACAGGGCGGCCCCCCGGAGGGGCAGAGCATCGCCCCCTGGTGGACAGAGCGTTGCCCCCTGGTGGGCGTGCCGGGTGGATCCCGGTCGGGCGCATGCGGGAGTCTGTCTGACTGTCTCTCCCAGTTTCCAGCTTCAGAAAAATACAAAAAGAAAAAAATATATTTATATATATATATATATATATTACTGTGAGGACCCTAATAGTGAAAGCCATATGTGAGCTCTAGTTCTCATAAAAAATGGCAAGCAGCACCAGCTCCCCTGACTCTCTGGGTTGTGTGCCCTGGTACCAGCTTCTATGCATATTTGAGCTAGTTGACTTAGCCTTAGTTCCCAGGCATTTTTACATTAGCCACTTAGGAGAATACCTTTTTGGGTGTAGGATAGCTGGCTCAGCAAGCTGACATCACCACAATGATGTAATAGTTGTTATAATATTGGCCCTGTGCCGCTATTTTCCCTAAGCCCTATATCTGCCCATGTCAGCACTGCTAGGGAGGAGACAGGAGACATCAGGATTCAGAAGACTAAGAAGACTTCAGGACTGAAAATTCAGGAGACATGAGACTGAGGAGACTGGAGGTGTGGGGGAGCATCTTGAGAAGTTATGATGCCAAATGTAAGAGATTAGCAATGAGTTACTGAGACGATTCTATTTAACTATACACAGAGAGGATTGGTATATATTTAATGAATGTTGGCTGATGGAACCATACGATTGGTCATATGTCCGGTATTATTTAAATGTGGACTCTTTCATGGGAAACTGTTCTAAAAATAAAGCCAAAACTATCCCATTCTTTGACCACCAATTAAATGTTTTCAAGAGGAACATAATGCTGGCTGGAATTTTAATCTATCATGAATCTATCTCTGGTTACAAAAAGGATAAATTCTAATTTGGGACTACCGCCTGAACTTTTATATCCACAGACCACAAGAGTGTCTGCTGAAAAGGCACCACGGCATAGAACGGAGAGCACGGAGGTGGGGCAAAGGGTCTGCAGGAACCTGCGCGTCCACCTGCACATCCCCATGATTCCTGGCTGTGTGGCTGTGGCGCATTCACTTTATATTTCTGACTATCTGTTTTTCCTCTGGAAAATGGCAATGTGAAAGTTTACCCACAGGGACTGAATGAAATCTTTTTTTTTTTTTTTTTTTTTTTTTTGTATTTTTCTGAAGCTGGAAACGGGGAGAGACAGTCCGACAGACTCCCGCATGCGCCCAACCGGGATCCATTCGGCACGCCCACCAGGGGGCGTCGCTCTGTTGTGACCAGAGCCACTTCCGTGCCTGGGGCAGAGGCCAAGGAGCCATCCCCAGCGCCAGGGCCATCTTTGCTCCAATGGAGCCTTGGCTGCAGGAGGGGAAGAGAGAGACAGAGAGGAAGGAGAGGGGGAGGGGTGGAGAAGCAGATGGGCGCCTCTCCTGTGTGCCCTGGCCGGGAATCAAATCCGGGACTTCTGCACGCCAGGCCGACCGGCCAGGGCCAGACTGAATGAAATCTTATGTGTGAGGGTGGTGTGATGACTAAAAATTCATTTTAGCAATAAAACCTATGCTTATTCATTTGGAAACAAAGAATAGTAAAAACAATCAATTTAATTTATGGCAGAAAGTTGAGCGAATTTCTTTGAAAAGAGAGAAGAAAAATAATCTGGACTCGCTAGATCACAAAAACAAAAACTATTTTTTCAAATTTTTTTCTTACATTAAAAAGAGATAAAACTTGCCCATTGTCATCAAAAATAGGATTACTCTCAGGCAGACTCAAAGCTCCTCTCCTGACATTTTGAGTTCAGCTGTGGCCTCTCCTGAGCCCTTCAAATCCAGGATTCTCCTCCTTGCAAGGCTGGTTCAGAACAACTCAGAGAGCTTCTGTTCCAGGGCTTCAGAAACTCAGTTCTATTCTAAGTTCCTTTGAAAGATATCAAGGCAGACATTAAATTAAAATGAATAAAAAGAGGGAGTAGGAGCATGGTTTCTACAAAATTAGAAGCGCTTTTCACATGTAAGAGGCTTTCCCATGCAAGCTGAAGATAGAATAATCAGTATTCCCCTAAAGTTTAAGAAAGTAAGCTAGGGCCCTGGCCGGTTGGCTCAGCAGTAGATCGTCGGCCTGGCGTGCAGGGGACCTGGGTTCGATTCCCGGCCAGGGCACACAGGAGAAGTGCTCATTTGCTCTCCACCCCCCATCCCCTTCTCCCTCTCTGTCTCTCTCTTCCCCTCCCGCAGCCAAGGCTCCATTGGAGCAAAGATGGCCCGGGCGCTGGGGATGGCTCCTTAGCCTCTGCCTCAGGCGCTAGAGTGGCTCTGGTCGCAGCAGAGCGACGCCCCGGAGGGGCAGAGCGTCGCCCCTGGTGGGCGTGCCGGGTGGATCCCGGTTGGGCGCATGCGAGAGTCTGTCTGACTGTCTATCCCTGTTTCCAGCTTCAGAAAAATACAAAAAAAAAAAAAAAAAAAAAAGAAAAGAAAAGAAAGTAAGCTAGGAACAGGCTAAAAGTGATAGGGGAATTCCAAAATGAAAAATTTGGCTTTAGTAAAAAATTTGATAATAGTAGCTTTTTAGTTGTAACAAATAGGACATATGTAAGAGTTAAGAAATAGTTCATCCGCTTGTTATTCTCTCTTAATGACTCCCAGGACTTTACTTTGAAATGTAGCAGAAAGTTTACCTTTGCAGGAATGTCAGGGAAAGCTTACATTGGGGAGACCCCACAATTAGGGAAGTTTAGATCACAATAGTTGTTTGTAAAAGCCTAGCCACAGGATTTATTGTGAAAAGTTAAGGCCTAGAAATTAATTAGAAACTTAGTTCACTAATCTTTTTTTTTTTTTTTTTTTTTCGTTTTCTGAAGCTGGAAACGGGGAGAGACAGTCAGACAGACTCCCGCATGCGCCCGACCGGGATCCACCCGGCACGCCCACCAGGGGCGACGCTCTGCTCACCAGGGGGCGATGCTCTGCCCCTCCGGGGGTCGCTCTGCCACGACCAGAGCCACTCTAGCACCTGGGGCAGAGGCCAAGGAGCCATCCCCAGCGCCCAGGCCATCTTTGCTCCAATGGAGCCTTGGCTGCGGGAGGGGAAGAGAGAGACAGAGAGGAAGGAGGGGGTGGGGGTGGAGAAGCAAATGGGCGCTTCTCCTATGTGCCCTGGCCGGGAATCGAACCCGGGTCCCCCGCACGCCAGGCCGACGCTCTACCACTGAGCCAACCGGCCAGGGCCTAATTCACTAATCTTAAATCTTTATTTTGTATCCTAAGAAAACAGGGAGATTTTTCACAGATAATTCAGAGGCAGATGGTCTCAGAGACTTCAAGTCTCAGCTGTTCCTGGGGAAAAAAAAAATCTGCTCCCCACTTCCTTGAAGATTTACCCGGGGCACCAGGTAGGACCCTGCTGTGCTACGTCAGAAGAACTTGCAGAGGAGAGTCCTGCAACTGAGCCCCCATTAATGCACATTGTTACATGACTAACTGCACAGACTTTTTTTCCCCCTTCCACCATGAATTATTAACTGCCCCTGAACCCTGTAAAAACCCTCAGCACCAGAAAAATGTTAAGGCAGTTCTTTCAGAAAGTAATCCCCTGCCTTCTCAGGTTGCTACGATTTGAATTAAAGATTCTCTTATATCTACTCAGCCCATGCCTCTCATGAAATGAACAAAACAAAGGCGTGTTTCCGTAACAAAAGCACCCCCTGGCTGAGTATAGGAAAAGGTGGGATACCTGAGGCAGAGTAGGCCCCCTGGACTTTGTGGGTATAACCTGAGCAGTTACAAAGGGCCCTGCACTTAGCAGGACCAGCCTGATTTAATGCTCTTTTGTCACTGTCTTGAAATTATTAAATTTTTAACAAGGGGTTCAGAATTTAATGATTCTCCAGGTTCCACACATCGTAAAGCCACCATAACATCCAGAAAAAAAATTATGAACCCTGTAGCCTATGCAAAAAAATACTGACCAAACGCATAAACACCACAACTACAGTTCTGGTGCCCTTCCTATCCCAGCTCCCCAGGCACAACCAATAGCTCTGGGGTCCCCCTTCCTTAGAGTGTAGGAGTTAATGGGATCCCCACCTGCCCTGCTCAAAAGTCCCGTGGAGCCTCTGAGGGCCCAGCTGTGCCACATGCAGATCAGGGAACTCCACAATTCTCCACGCCTGCTGGCTGGCAGGGTCAGCTGTCCTCCCACGGGGTGCTCCTTCCTCACCAGGGTACTGGCTGCTGGCGGTGACGTATCCCAACCCCTATGGCTGGCGGGCCTCAGGGCTTCCACCTCTTCTTCCCACTGGCTCCTGACCATGTTGACTTGGTAACCTTTGCTCTCTCCTCCTGACCAGGAAGGCTGAATGGCCTCTGCCTACCACAAAAGTGTGCAAGCTCCATTTTTCATCAGTCCGGGCACCCAACTGCTCACACCTGCTGTCCTCCAACCACCTTCTGACAACCCCAGTTTGTGGTGGGATTCAAATCATTTAACAACTGGTTGTCGGTCCTAATGACCATTTGAGGTATAAAAAAATGATGTACCGAAAAGTAATTTATCATTTCAGGCATTTAATACTTAAAAATAATAAAAGAGGTAAATTATGTTCTAAGAAAGAGTTTTAAAATATTAATGAAAAAATATTAAATAATGCCTGACAAAAAAAACAATCAAACTGTTATTTAAGATATTTCCATATTGCTTCTTGATTGGCAACCTCATTTGCAATGTATTTCACCTATGGACAGAATGAAAAATACTACAGGCACTTAGAATACGCTGTTGTGCAGATGAATGTTATAAAAAAGTAAGGAATATAAATTTGTGATTTCCACATTGGGCGGCTGCCTAGGTGCTCACCTTAGAGAAAACCCTGGTTACAAGTGCCATTTTAACAACCAGTTCACCGAACTCAACAAAAAATTAGGTATCAGTTCTGCCCACCCCCACCCCCCCACCCCCGTGCAAACCGGCTGAATCCCACCACTGCCCCAGTTCCTGCTTTAGCAGAAGCCTGGCCTCGGGAAAAGAAGGCACTTTGGAAAAGTGAGGGATGTGGATGAAACTTTTTGGATTCTTTTTTACACCTGCCAACCCCTCCAGTCAGTAGTCCCTCCGCTGTGCACACTAACCCTAAAGAGTTGGGCTCCTGGGAACTCAAGTGGATCCCCCAACGGCACCTCTCTGGACCCTCAACCTCCTGTGCGTAAACTCCAGTTTTCCTATGTTCTCAAACAGCAAACATTTCAAACTTAGAAAATCCAGCACCTTCAGAATCTTTCCATTTTATTTCTGTTAAGTTACAGTTTTTTCTTTTAAAAAAAAGAAGAGAGAAGAATAGGAAAGAGTGACAAAGAGCAGGAAATTCTATCCATTTTGGTCCAGAGAGGTATTCAATATGAAATAACTGCTTCATCCGCGCCCCATGGAAATCACAATCTAGGTTGAAATTTGTGTGGTCCCACATTGTCATCTAGCGTCCTACTGGTGAAACTACAGCCTCCTAATCCCTTTTTTCCCCAGTTGTATTTTATTTTATTTTTTAAAATTTTATTTAGAAAATTATATTTAACAGGGTGACATTGATCAATAAGAGCACATAGATTTCAGGTGAACATTTCTATAGCATTTGAACTGTTGATTATGTTGTATACCCATTACTCAAAGTCAAATCATTTTCTGTCACCCTATATTTGTCCCTCTTTATACCCTTACCCTCACCCCTCTCCCACATCCTCCTATTCCCCTCTGTTTGGTAACCACTTCACTTTTATCTGTTTCTGTGTGTCTCAGTTTTATATGCCACCTATGTATGAAATTATAGTTTTTAGCTTTCTTTTTCTTTTTCTTTTTTTTTTTTTTAGTGTGAGGAGGGGAGACAGAGACAGACTCCCACATGCACCCCCAACTAGGATCCACCCAGCAAGCCCACTAGGGGGCAATGCTCTGCCCTTCTGAGGCCTTTGCTCTTTTGGAACCAGAGCCATTTTTTAGTGCCTGAGGTGGAGGCCATGGAACAATCTTCAGCACCTGGGGCCAACTTGCATTAATTAAGCTGGGTCTGCAGGAGGGCTGGAGGAGAGAGAAAAAGAGAGAGAGAGAAGAGAGAAGGGGAAGGGTGGAGAAGCAGATGGGCACCTCTCCTGTGTGCACTGACCAGGAATCGAACCAGGGACATCCACACACTAAGCCAGCACTCCACCACTGAGCCTACTGGCCAGGGCCAGTTTTTAGCTTTCTCTGATTTACTTATTTTACTCAGTATGATGTTCTCAAGGTCCATAGATGTTGTCGTAAATGATACTATGTCATCATTTCTTATGGCTGAATAGTGCTGCATTGTATATAGGTACCACATCTTCTTTATCCACTCTTCTATTGAGGGACACTTTTGGGTGTTTCCATGTGTTGGTCACTGTGAATAATGCTCCAAGGAATATGGGAGTGCACATGTCTTTATGTACCATTGTTTTTGAATATTGGGGGTAGATAACCAGTAGAGAGATTACTGGTTATATGGTAATTCTTTTCTTAGTGTTTTGAGGGACCACCATACTTTCTTCCATAATGGCTGAACAGCTTTTTCTATTAACATTTGTTATTTGCAAAAATGCATACAAGTTCACAGAACACATTTGTACACTCACTTCTCAAATAAGATGGTCTCAACATCCATGATAAAAAGGAATGGAAATTCCTTAGGGTTTCATATGGATGAATGAAGTGATATTTTTTCATATTTATTTATTTATAAAACGCATTTAAACTCCTTCCAATTCTAACCATCTGTCTATTTTTCCTCTAGTTCCAGAATACCCAAGCTTCCTCCCCCAAAACAAATAACAAATTATGCTAACAGATCTAAGAAGCTGTTCTGACCTAGTTTGCCCAATGAGTTCGGTCTTCCAGCTGTGAAAGACAAAATGATTCTGAGACACTACAAATCAAATTAAGCATGACAATTTTTGTGCCTTCTGCTCAGAAGTACACTTCTGAGGTCTGTGTCATGACACATCGGATGTTTTTATTTGAAAGAACAAGCTTTCATAGGTGCATATATTACACCACCAGTATGCCTTGGAAGTAGTTCCGTTTAAACATTTAGCTCCCTGAGATTTGCTAAAGTGTTTTATGGGCCAGAATTGCCCATTTTCATTTTACTAATCTCCAGCATCAGAGAATTTCTAATTGCTCTACTGGACTCACATCCAAGGAAATGATATGCATAGTCCCCTTCATGGGTAAAAACAGCCTGCATTGATTTGTTCATTCAGCCAAGACACCCTCAGTACAAAGTATGTGCCAGCAAATGTCCTCAGCACTGGGGATAGGTAATGAAGGAAACGCAGCCCCTGCCTTGTGGTCACCAAAAATATTCTCATACCCAAGTAGAGATAAGACAACATGCAATTAGCCGGGGAACTAACTATTTACTCCTACAGGCTTAGTAAAGGTGGAATTTTCCAAACGCTGTATAATAGATAATGGGCAAGGTGAAGACTAAATTTATATATGAAGTATATATTGTGTATATATATACCTATATATACACACACACACACCACACACATATTAAGTATATACCATATATATACACATATATATATACTGTGTATATATATATAGTATATATATGTATATATATACATAAATAATTTAGTTTTGTGTAATTATTTATCATATGAACATCTTGCTTAATTCAAGAAATATTATAGACTAAGCAATTTTTTGCTATATAAGAACAATTATAAATGATGGCCAGATCTTTATGTGGAATTGAGAATAACAATTATAACAATAAGTTAACATTCATTGAGATTTTCTTATATGCCTGATCTAACTAGTAAGTAAGTAGCAGAACCAAGATTTGGATCTAGACAGTCTAGCTGTGTGTGTGCGCACACACGTGTGTGTGTGTGTGTGTGTGTGTGTGTGTGTGTGTGTGTATGATTTTACTTGGATGTGGCCACGTCAGTGGCTAGGGCCTTCACAAAGTTAAAACCTTGGTCCTATGCTTCACTAGCCCAATCCTATGTCCATAACTGGCCACATTTAACAACTTGTTCATATATCTAAGGCTTTGAAATGAATTCCATAGACTGAAGTTACTTTGCGGAAGAAAGAAGAATAAAAATTAAAGACTTAAAAAAAAATCTCTAGTGCCTGAATATCCTAGAACTAATGAGTCATCCCTTATCCAAATTGAATGTCACAATTCAAAAGTAAATAAAAAAGTCTATGAGTCTTTTTCCTGGCTCTTCCAAGAAACTACATATGTTTTCTGGAAATCTGTCTGCTCTGTACATGCCAAGTGAATTATTAAATTGATGTGATGGATGCTAAGCCAGAGCTACTGATCAGTGAAATTGGTTGCAACTGGGTAGAGGAGCCACACTGCTAAGACTCCAGCGGATAGCAACATCACTCAATGCATGCAGGAAGCTGCTGGGAAAATATCACTAAAGTCACATGCACTTGGATGCCTGGGTACCAGCGGGTCAGGGGAGGGATTATTTTATGAGCCTTGTAAAACTTTTGTACAAGCCTGGGGCAATAAGATTAGAGTTTAGGAGAAAGATGGTTCAGCTCAGGAAGTGTTTATCAAGGTGTTGTTAAAAACCTATTCTCTAGAAAGCACCTTATTAAAATAGCTTTTGTTTACCGTCTCAGAACAAATTGATCTCCCCAACTGATATTTAAATTTATTGTTCTTAACTTGCCCATAGCTTACATGAGGTGTTTTCATATTTTTCTAATTTTTTGCTCAAAGAGTTCAGAGTCTGAGAGATAATGGAAACAAAATGTAATTATGATGGTTATTATAAGTGCCTGTAGGAAAACAGTCTTTCCAGAGGTCTGGAGCACGGCAGATAAGCACAGTGTTCACAGATACCTGGGCAAACACTCTGCCTCTTTCTCCTGAGGAGAGGGAACGTGATCATGTTCACGTACTTCTCAAGCACCAGGAATATGATAAACATTCTTCTAAACTGACCTCATGGATTGCCAGAGTAGGTTCTGTTGAAATAGAGATGAAAAATCCAAGCTTAAAAGAGCAATGGTGTAAAACAGTTGAATTTTCTAAAGGGACAAGGCCCTACCTACCTTTCATGGTGTCATTACTAGTGCTTTACTCAAACTTGCCAGTGGTTTACCAGCTCATCCGCCTGATATATGCATGCTCCAAATGAGAGCCCATGACATACCAACATCACCCTCTCCTGCTTCACTGTCTGCTCTGGGATATATGTTCACCTCTTCTGAGACAGACACATGCACAGTTCACTAATGAAAGAGATCTCTGTTGAGTTAATAAGTCACTGCTCCACTATAATCAGCACTTAATATATAAGTTAATGAGGGAGAGCAACTTTTCTAATCTGCCAGCTAAGCCCAAGCCATTTCCTCTCCATTATGAATTAATTTTTTATCTTTATACAAAAGGAAAGGTGGCCCATAAGTGGTAAATTGCACTCTCAAGAATTCCAGAAAAGACTAACATTTTTTCTCACATATTAGACTGTCAACTCACTCCTTCCTCTCTCTACTCAGCTATTTGATGTGAAATCTCTGTAGCACACAAGTGAAGATTTGGATACATTTTGTAGAACTTGAAAACTCCTATTACCAAGGTAATATTTAAGATTAGAAGTTCTAGAGCCACCAGTGTATAAACATGGATGGAACCTGCTCTCTTTGATAAAACAGCAGTGGCGGGGGATAAGTCACAGGATCCTACTCACACAGATTTCCTACCACAGTACCCGAGCAAGGATTCCAATGTGTAGAATGTTGGTTTAACTTAAATTTTATTTCTTCCCTGAAAAATTTGACTGCTTCAGGAAGGAATCTCAAAACCCATGTAGCTAAAAAAGCCTTCTGACATTTACAGATCTCCTAATGTGAGAGTAGCCAGCCTTGGAAAAACGAACACAGTACACTGGTAAAATCTTAGCTGACAAACAGAATTCCAGGACAAATACCAGCGCCTTTAATTACTTGAACTTAATGTGCATCTGCTAGTGATAGAAACTCAGAGTCCTTTGACTAGAGCAAAAGAAAGCGCAGTGATTGGTTGATTTTTTTACTTTCATTTCATTTTGCCACCCTAGCAAAATTAGGCTCCTAAAAAGTACAAAGCTGTATTGTAGTTCAAGGAAGTGTATTGAAAACTTTTGATAGTGTTTTTGAAACACCATGTATTGAATTATCTTAAATTTGAAATAAATGGACACAGCCAGCCTAAATCTACTACTCTCACTTCTGAATTGGTCTCCAATTGTCTCATTGGCCCCAAACTTATGGAGCACTTGGGCTAAAATCCACTCAGAGAATGAGAATTGTAGACAGAGTATAAACGTAGCCCTGCATTAGAACTATCTGTGGTCACAGACCCACTAATACAGCTGCTTATCATAAAAAAACAATAAAGTGTTACGTGTGGCTGAAGTTCAGTCCAGGATAATTAAATGAGGGCCCCTTCACTGGTAGTAACAGAACTCTTAAAATATTTACGAGCATGAAAGGAGATGGCACACCCATGGAAGGAAGCGAATTAGCAGGTAATGTATGATGTACTGGGAATTTAAGAACTATGGAGGAAACAGAAACTATAAGAGCAGTGGACTTATGTGACTCCTGCTACACTGAAGTGAAGCGCTGTAAAAAGATAGAGTCCTGAGTGTGATTAATTGGTAATTAAAAGCTAAATGTGAAAGTTAGAGAGCCCCCTTGGCAGCATCTAGAAAACTCATTCCCTGCAGTGGGAAGGCAGATAAAGTTGAAGAAAGGTCTCAGGGTGGGGGGATTTTAAGAATAGCTATGCTTCAAAAAAGTTAAACTCTCAAAAGAGCAGGTCTGTTATTCCAAGGAGAGCACTTTGGTTAGAAAAGAATGGAGTCTATTAAAGTATTCAATGAGTCTGCATTGCAGTTCAACTTCTCCCTGCCCTATCCTGTTTCTTTTCTGCCTTTTCCACGGGTGTGATCCACCAAATTTGTCCTTATAAATATTCTGTGAGTTCATTTATCTCAGAAAAATTACAAGCAACAGAAGACACTGTGTATAAAAATCGTACAATCTACAAAAAGGACTGAGTACTGTTCTTAGATATACACATTTAACAAGGTAATGAAATAGGCTGAGGAATGGGAAATACCAACTTGGTTAGGGAGGAAACTCTTGGGAGACAAAGTGGTGGACAGTATCAGGGAGAGGGACACAGAGGCCTTCACCTATATCTGCTCTGCGTTATTTATTTTGAAAAGGAAGAAAAACAGGAAGATAGGGAGGGAGAGAGGAACAATGGAAGGGAGGAAGGAATTGGGGAAGGAAAAGAAATGTGAGAGAATGAGGAAATGAAGGAATCCCAGGAAGAAAAGAAGAGTGGAGGGATGAAGAGGGAAGTAGAGAGAGGGAATAACAGAATAGAAGAACAATATGGCAAAATGTTAAGATATGACCAAGCTGGGTGATGGCTACACTGACATTTTATTTTCTTTACATTTGTTTTTATGCTAAAAGAATTTAATTTTTAAAAATTAGTAGGAGTCCAGTATTTGAAACAGAAGAAGTAGAATAGCTCAGATGGCAGGGGCTTGAGGACAGATTCCTCCTCACTTTACATCTGCCCAGTGGCTTTTATGAGGGCTCCAGAGTATACACTTTATGAAGGACTCAAATAAAGAATCAGTGGTCAGAACATGAGTCTTGTCATAGGAAGGACACAGAAAAGACATGTAGGGACTTAAGTTTTAATTTTGGTTCTGACACAGACCCACAATTGTGACCTCAGTCAAAAAATATCACTTCCTAGGACTTAAATGACCTTTAAAGTCCCTCCCACCTCTAATTAAGAGTGCAATAATGGAGTCGTCTTGTCTGCTATGAGGCTTTCTACTGTTCATTGCACTAAGTCATAAAATTATTATCTAGATTCTGGTAATTATTCAGTAGCACCAACAATACCTTTGGAAGCTGTGTGACCTCACGTGGACACTATGGCAAATGCTGAGAAAGAGCATGCTAAATAAAGAAAGGAGAACAGCTGTTGACACTGGGAGCCACTTTAAGATGTGGCTTGTGGCCCAGTCAAGCAGTTAATTTGTTGTGCCCCCTTGGCTACTGCCAAATGTGGGAGCTCTGTGGATAAGTCCTCTCCTGATTTAATCCAGCTTTATCTTGTTCCTCTTAGGATGTGTTTCCCCTTAATGAGATTATAAACTCTCTAAGGCAGGCATGGAAAACTACCTCCCTGGAGCCTATTCTGGCCTTTAGACCTTTCCCTTTTCTCTTTCCTTTTTTCTTCTTCTTTTTTTTTTTTTTTTTTTTTTTTTTTTAATAGCTGGCTTGTTGTTTTGGTAAAATTAGAGTTTGAATATCGTTAGATGAAACCAATGTTTCTGCAATTACTTATGTGATTTCTACCCACACCCCTTCATTCTCTAGTGCTTACATTCAGTCTAATTATCTATCTTGATGCTATCTCCCTGACCCCAGAAGTTTATGATTTATGTCTGAAGGCAGGGATTATGCACTCATTTATTTAACCTTTAGTCAATAAAATCACTAACTGGCAGGCACTGGGCTTTTTCCTGGGGCTAAAAGATTTAAAAATATGTCTGTGCTCACATTTAAACTAATAGTCTATTAGAGAGACAAATGTTATATTTAGATTATACTTATAAAAGTTATAGTTACAATTAGAAGTGTGATTAAGTCATCTAAAAAGAGGGTGAGCTAGAGCAGTTGGTAGGTGAGAAAGGTTATCAGAGTGGTTTTCAAGATAATGATTTTCTCAACTACATTTATAAACTAAATACACAGGCAATCCAGGGGAGAAGTTAGCCTTGCCTACTGGAGAAGTAGACAGAACATTATTTCTAAATCCACAGGGACAGGAAATGCACCGTGAGCCACCATGGGGAGCAGGTCAAGTACGAGAGTATGATGAGCTGAATCTTGCAAGTTCTAATATTCAATAGATGGGCAACCTTGGACACTTTGCTCAACCTCAGGTGTTCTCATGTTGGTAAGGACTTAACACGATAAAGTTTATTAAAGCCCGTAGTACAGCACTTGGCATATGGCGTGCACACATTGTTCCTCTAATCTGATTCACACAGCACTGCCCTGGGCACTCTAGTCACCTTCGATAGACTTTCTATGGATGCACAACAGTCCTAAAATCAGCGGTGTCTCCTTGTAGAAACTATGGTTTTGCACTTGGGAAAAAAATTGCCTTTGATCTGCCTTCTAGTATCTTTCTTGATGGTTTAGGCATACCACATTTGTCAGCCTTATTGGTCATTAGACACACAAGGAGAGAATGTCATGTGATGACCTAGCACAGGTTGAAATGCTACAGCTGCATGTCAAGGAATACCAAGGATTTCCTGCCAACTTTCAGAAGCTAAGAAAAGGCCAGGAAGGATAATTGCCTACAAGGTTTAGAGGGAGCGTAGTCCCCCACAAATGTTGTGATTTCGGTTATCTAGCCTCCAGAACTGTGAAAAGATAGATTGTTACAGATTGGTAACAAAGTACCAATATGTGTGTGTATATGTACTGTGCTGAAAGATAAAATGTATTTCTTACTATGGACTCAGGCAACAAAAGTTTGAAACTACTCTTTTGGATTGTTTATAATTCAAAGTCAGTGATTACATCGTATTTGTTTTTCAGTCACTGCAACTTGAACAATGTTTGCTGCACAATAGCTTAATTAAATATTTGAAGTCAGCCTGGCCAGGTGGTACCACAGTGGATAGATCATCAGACTGGGATGCAGAGGACCCAAGTTCAAAACCTCAAGGTCTCAGGCTTGAGCAAGTGCTCATCCGGCTCGAGTGCAGGGTTCCTGGTTTGAGCATGAAATCATACACATGACCCCACAGTTGCTGGATTGAGCCCAAAGGTCGCTGGCTTGAAGCCCAAGGCTTGAGCAAGGGGTCACAGTCCCCTGGTCAAGGCACATATGAGAAAGCAGTCAATAAAAAACTAAGGGGACTAAGGAGCTGCAATCAAGAATTGATGCTTCTCATCTCTCTCCCTTCCTGTCTGTCTATCCCTGTCTGTTCCTCTTTCCTCTTTCTGTCTCTATTGCTGTCTCTGTCACAAAAATAATATTTGAGGTAAAAAAAGGAGAAGTGAGAGGCAGGAAAAAAGAAAAAGGAATGGAAGGGAGAGAAAAGGACAGAGAAAGAAGAGGAGTAAAGAAAGAGAAGAACAGGGGAAGGAGAGTACATAAGTCCCCCTTATCCAAAGGGGATACATTTCAAGACCTCCAGAAATTGCTTGAAATACAAATACCAAACTCAGTATGTAATGTTTATTCTTATACATACATACTTATAATCAAGTTCAATTTATAAATTATGCACAATAAGAAATTAACAATAATAATAAAATAAAACCATTATAACAATATATTGTAGTAAAAGTTATGTGAATGGCTTAGGGACCATTATTAAGTAAAACAGAGGTTACTTGAATCACGCACTGCACTACCAGGAGTGAAGAGCTAATAACGGAAGCAGCTACTTAGTGACTCACAGGTGGTTAGCATATAAAGTGTGGAAGCATGGACAAAGGATGATTTACATTCTGAGCAGAATGAAGCAGGATGATTCACACTATTCACAATGGTGTGCAGTTTAAACTTTTAATTATTTCCAGTTAATATGTTTGCACAATAACTGAAACCATGAAAGCGAAGCTATGGATAAGGGGATTACTGTGAAAAGGAGGGGGTAAAAGGTGGATTCTGTGCTGGATTTGCATTTCATAGCACTGTGGGATTGAAACAAAAAACCAAAGCCTGATTTAGCGCTGGCCTCATAGCTCAGTTGGTTAGAACATCATCCTAATTGGCTGATGTTGCAGGTTCAATTCTGTGACAAAGCACACACAAGAATCAACCAACAAATGCATAAATAGGTGGAACAACAAAATTGACTTCTCTCTCTCTAAAATCAATCAATAAAAAATTCTGTATTTCCATTTTTAAAATAAGTCTGATTTAGAACATATTCCAATGATAAAAGGACTTTGGGGATTTCCTACTTCTTTTTTACAACTAGAGATGTTGCAGTTGAGAACAAATACAGGTTCTTATGAAAATAATAGAAAAAATTCAAAATTCTACTCCAGGCAAAAATGGTTTACTTTTGGAACCCTCCTGCAAGGCTGGTGGGAATGCAGACTGGTGCAGCCACTGTGGAAAACAGTATGGAATTTCCTCAAAAACATTAAAAATAGAACTGCCTTATGACTTAGCTATTCCAGTTCTAAAAATATATTCTTAAGAATCCCAAAACATTAATTCAAAAGAAGATACGCATTCCCATGTTTATTGCAGCATTATTTACAATAGCCAAGATCTGGAAACAGCCCTAGTGTCTGTCAGTGGACAAATGGATAAAAAAGCTGTTGTACATTTACACAATGGACTACTACACAGCCATGAAAATAGTAAATCTTACCTTTTGCAACATCATGGATGGACCTGGAGATTATTATGCTAAGTGAAAGAAGCCAGGCAGAGAAAAAAACATATCATATGATCTCACTATCATGTGGATGCAATAAACTGAGGAACAAAATAAAAACAGAGGCCAGGTCACAGGGAACAGATGGACAGCTATCAGAGGTAAAGGAGATTAGCCAAGTTACACATAGATAGGGATAACAGGGCAGCAATTCCCAGAGAGAAAGGGTGGATGGAGGTAGAGGGAGAAGCAAAAGGGGCAAAATGAAAATGGAAAGAGACTTTGCATAAAGCACGGGGGGCATGATGTGGGGGTTAGAGGGAGTTATATAGAGTGGGACACTTGAAATCATGTCAACACAATAAATTAAAAGTAAACATTAAAAAAAGGTTCACTTTTACCCTTCAATAAATTCCAGAAAATGTTTAGAAAATGAAAGAGTAATATCTAAGAGTTGTGCAGAATGTCTTCCTCATATTGGGCCAGCCCAGAGAGCACCGGGATGAACTGGTATGCAGTGAACGGGGAACTGCCTTTGCTGTCCCGGACTCCTAAATAGGAGTTTCATTCATTTTATTTAAAACATGTGATTTCTCCTTTGTCATTTTTGCCTTATTTATCATTTGATTTTTTTTAAAAAAGCAATTGTTCACTAATTCAGAAACAATCAGCAGAAGAAGTAAATGCCTTCAGGTATTAATAAGCTTCCTTACCTTATGACCCAGCAATCCCTCTACTGGGTATATACCCCCAAAACTCAGAAACATTGATACGTAAAGACACATGCAGCCCCATGTTCATTGCAGCATTGTTCACAGTGGCCAGGACATGGAAACAACCAAAAAGCCCGTCAATAGATGACTGGATAAAGAAGATGTGGCACATATACACTAGGAATACTACTCAGCCATAAGAAATGATGACATCGGATCATTTACAGCAAAATGGTGGGATCTTGATAACATGATACGAAGTGAAATAAGTAAATCAGTAAAAACCAGGAACTGCATTATTCCATACGTAGGTGGGACATAAAAGTGAAACTAAGAGACATTGATAAGAGTGTGGTGGTTACAGGGGGGAGGGGGGAAAGGGAGAGGGAAAGGAGAGGGGGAAGGGCACAAAAAATAACTAGATAGAAGGTGACAGAATACAATCTGACTTTGGGTGATGGGTATGCAACATAATTGAACGACAAGATAACCTGGACTTGTTATCTTTGAATATATGTATCCTGATTTATTGATGTCGCCCCATTAAAAAAATAAAATTATTTTAAAAAAAAATAAGCTTCTTGCAGATTTCGTAAGTTAAAATAGACATGGGTACATTCTGTGAGCAAACACTTCCGCACAGACGTTTTCACTCTAACATCCTAATAGTGGCAGCATCACAGCTTCGAAGCCATTTAATTCACTTATTTAATTTTTGTGCACTAGGATGCCAGTGCATAAAAATGGGAAAAGAAAAAGAATAAAAATAAAATACTCCATCAGACTGCATCAAGTAAAAGTAAGGCCTATTCCAAGCTTCATATAATTTTAATCATTTTATACGTAGAGTACTGTAATAAGAACTTTCTAAAGGCTTCAAAACTATCTATAATACTCTCTAGTATATACTCATGAATGCACATTAGGTGCAATGACAGTGTTTTTAACATAAAAGTCAGGATACATGGATAGGTAGAGAATGTTTTAGTCTGACTTCTAAATTTATTCATAGGAAAAGGGTTATGTAGGTAAAAAGGATAAAGAAAATCACTTTTAACTATGCATATTTAACAACTCTCTTCCTGAAACAGTGGCTATCTGAACATTCAAGATAGGTGGCATCTAAAGCCATGTGTACACTGCGCTGTCTCCTGCTCTGGGGTCTGGGGTCCACCCAATTAAAGTCAATAATCAGCCCACAGAAGTCTAGGGAATTTAATTACTTACAGGCATGTACTTTTCTATGTCTTCGGTCTCAGGCTAAATCCAACTCAAAGAAATTATCTGTTAAAGATTTATAAACTCTACAATCATCATTCTTGGAGTTCTAGCATATTCTAATCATCTAGTGAGGTAGGTACAGAGATGAATTTACCTGCGGGCTCAGAGGGCACATGCCCTGGACCCTGACTTCTGAAGGGCCCCTCCAAACTCCAACTGTACACTTTTCTTCTAATGTAAGGGGCCCAATATTTTTTTCTGTGCCTGGGGCCTCAACTGACCTTAACTGCCTCTGTGTAAGTAGTAAATATTTAAGAGGAAAAACAGAATACTGCTGGTTTACCTCTTTGTGTTATAAAGTCCTTCAAACAAAGTAAATAGTAAGAATCCATTCTTCTTTGATGCAGTCAAAGGGAAAATCTTTAGAAGAAAATGATGACCAAAAGTCTAGGAGCAGCATTCTATATAGAAGAGCAGCAGGCTAGCTGTCTATCATGTCATAACCAAGCTATCACAATGATTTTAATAAAACTAATTCTTTTCTGAGAACACACAGTACAAAGGACAATTCATATCAGCTTGAAAGAACCAGTGGAAAAAAAAGAACTAAAAATATTCAATGTGTTCTCCCCTCAAAAGTCTCTTGCATTGCTCCAACAGACAGTCTTCATGGTTGAATTTAGATACTTACATTCATGGGGTTTCTTCTTGTGAGTGAAGAGGAGCTTTAAATTATAGTAAGTACAATGCAATGCAAGCAGCATGGCTAGGAAGAATGAGCTCTGCTTAACAGAGATTTCTGCAAAATGTGCAGTTTATGATAAATCTAAATACTACATTTTGATCAGAATAGAGTCTATTCCTTATTGATGTCTATTCATAACTATACCTTGATAGAAAGTTTTTTATCTGAATTTTAACTTTTAAAATATTTTTATAAGGTGAATCAGACACAGCAGTATGAATTGGACAAGGCACTTTGCCTTTCCAATTTTCTTGACTATAGAATGGAAATAACAAGAATACATAAACCTAATTACCACTAGGTACTCAGTAAGTACTGCAGATTGATTATAACGATGATCATGATCATGACTATCAACAATAACCTGAATCTCTAGCTACTCCTCATTGTGAATCTCCTCTCAGTTTTTTAAAACCACCAACTAATTTTCAACAGCCCTTGTCATTTACTTAGTTTTTCTACTTTCAACTGATGTAGAACCAAATAATTGTCATAGAGATGGAACTGTTTGGTGAGACTAAGCATGCCTCTTGTCAAAATACACTTAGAAAGTTTTTCCCAACGAATTGTACCAGAACAACAAGAAAAACAACAAAAAACCTCAATTTTTTCAGCATGGTTCTGAATATTAATATTCTGAATATAAATGAGCTCTCTGATTCTCCTCATTTCCTAGGAGGAAAGGTAGTCAAACTTGACATGACACAGACATAAAAAAATAAATAAGCATTTTTAGGATATTCCAAAGAATAATTTTAAATCTCTAAAGGCTCCAGCCTCTCTCCTGGAAAATAAGATATTTATAAATCAATCTATAGTTCCACACTAAATAACCACATGTGACCATTTTTAAAGACCCTGATCTTTTTCCACAGTAAAGGTAACCTTAACTCTCATTAAAAGAATGGCATTTACAGGAAGGATTTATACTTGCGTTAGACCTCTTTGAAATAAATGGATAGAGCTCCACCATAAAAGAGAAGCTTATTAATAATTAATCTTTTACATTTTGTAGCAATGTGTCCTACAGTAAGTAAAATAGCTGAGCTTACCTTGAGGCTCATAAAAATTTAAAGCTGGATCAAGAGGTTAACTACCTAATTATGAAATCTTTAACACTACGCATTTAATGCCTGAAATGTTTGCTTTGCCAACTAGACTCTAAACTCTACAATAGCCACAGCTTTATTTGGCCATATTCTTTGCTACTATTATTTATTAAATGTATTACAAAGGATTTTTAGATGACTGGCCAGAAAAGCACTATTCTTTTCACTAGAAATATATTGTAGTTTGAGAGGTCTCAGGACAAAAGCAAAAAGAGAGTTATTACTTGTTTCTAAATATTTGTGAATGAAATTAAATACAGTGAAAGGAAGGAGATTGCTCCTCTAGCTCTATTGGTGAGACAGTGGGATTGTTAAAGCAGAAACTTGTTTAATGGTAATATCATGACTCTCATGTAGATATAAAATGAACACATGGCCTGACCTGTGGTGGCGCAGTGGATAAAGCGTCGACCTGGAAATGCTGAGGTCGCCAGTTTGAAACCCTGGGCTTGCCTGGTCAAGGCACATATGGGAGTTGATGCTTCCAGCTCCTCCCCACCTTCTCTCTCTGTCTCTCTCTTCTCTCTCTCTCCCTCTCTGTCTTTCTATCTCCCTTTCTCTCCCCTCTCTAAAATGAATAAATAAAATGAACACATGGCAATAATCTTATTTAACTGATTATTAAATGAGAAGCCAGTTCAAGGGAAAATTCAAAGATAGGCATATTTATAAACTAGGAATGTTGACATGAATTTACAAATGGATGCAATACTGACTTTTCCACAGAAGGTGTGGATTTGTCCCTTCTTTGGACCAGATTATTTTTAAATTATTGTATAGATAAAATTTTTTTATATTTCTATCTAAAATTAGGAGAGTTGTAAAATAGCTCAAATCCAATGAAAGGTACAGAGCCCCCATATAATCAGAATCAGATAACTGGGAAGGTTGTGCTTTAAAAGTGAACAATAGTCATAGAAGCACAAATTTTCCCCTAGAAATTAGAATACTATTTTTTACTCTAAGCATAAAATCAGCTCATCCAAGAGGGTAAGACAATTTAAATCGTAGACTCCTAAGTTGAAAATTCCATTGAGATACATTTTAAACCATTGCTTATAACTGTGTTAGAAAATATTAGTCACACACTTAGTGATAGGCAGGCAATTAAATTTCCTGCCGCTTGATCTCCATTGAAACAGGACTCAAATCTGATCAAAATAAATCTGTAGAATTAGGTAAGAGGAGGTAAAAATATATCCCACCCTTATAACAGGATAACATCAGGAAACATGCCTGGAGGAAAAAAAATGGTATTATTTTTCTGGTATAAGAACATTATAATCACTGCAAGTCTGTTATAATTCTTTTTAAAAGATTTTCAATTCTACTACTTTACTCTAATTCTTGGCTGATAACAGCTTGCATAACACTCACATAAATTTTAAACAGGAGAATCACATAACCTGAATGTATTAAGGTGAACTAGGACAGGTGTACCTTTTTAGCTCTATATTTAAAGTACCACATGTTACAAAAACTTCCTCAAAGATGAAACATTTTACTATGTTATGGAGTAAACAAAGAGGGTCTAAAATATAATTATCTTAAATAAATAGAATAAAATAAAATGGATGGTTTAGCAATATAAATTCTGCAACTGACTTTCTTGATGTTTTCATCAATCAGTAACACAATATAATAAGTAATGAAAGCATGGATGAATGACCTGACCAGGCAGTGGTACAGTGGATAGAGCATTGGCGTGGGATGCTGAGGACCCAGGTTCAAAACACCAAGGTCGCTGGCTTGAGCACGAGCTCATTTTGCCTGAGCATGGGCTCACCAGCTTTAGCGTGGGATCATAGACATGACCCCATGGTCCCTACCATGAGCCCAAAAGTTGCTGGCTTGTGCCCCAAGGTCTCTGGCTTGAGTCCAAGATTGCTGGCTTGAGCAAGGTGTCACGCACTCTGCTGGAACCCCCCAGTCAAGGCACATATGAGAAAGCAATCAATGAACAACTAAAGTGCTACAATGAAAAATTGACGCTTCTCATTCCTCTCCCTTCCTGTCTGTCTATCTCTGTTTGTCTTTCTTGCTTGTTCTCTCTCACTAAATAAATAAATAAATAAATAAGAATGAATGAATGATGAACAAATGAATGAGATATCTTTATATTTTAGCAGCTCAAAATCAATATGAGGAGAGACACATGAAAAAAATATTTGGCAATAAAAGAGGAAGTAAGATCAATGCTGTATGGGAGACACGTTGATCACTGTCTAGGGTCATTAATTATGGTGTCCTCACTTAATAGTTTCTGCAGGGGTTAGTCCAAGGCCCAACAAGGTCATATTTTATTGGTGACAGTTTTTACACTACCAGACCAGAGAGATAAAATAAGTAGAAAGCAATATCAGGAATTTGGTATATTCTGGAAATCTTCCTATGGGTAAGGTGTCATAAACATACAGAGTCCATTTTTATGGGAATACACACCGTTGAACTTCATCAGGAAATTATCATGTTCACAGCAAGGCACAGCTCTCTAGAGACTACCAGAAATCGCTGTAAAAATTGACTTCACAAAGCAACTTTGATTCCTTACCTGACCAATTGCTTCTTTCTTCTCTTGACTCTTGAATGAATTCCCTTAAGGAGAATAGAAGAGCCAGCAGTAGCAGAGGTTTCTTCACAAATATTTTTCTTGAGTATGCCTGCTGGGTACAACTTGAACTGCTAACAAAACAAAAAGGCAAAAAACTGAATGAGAGAAGATATTTGCAAACAACAGCTCCAACAAGGAATTAAATATACAAAATATATAAAGAACTCATAGAGCAGAACACCAAACAAGCAATCCAATTAAAATAATGGCCAGAAGGACGTGAACAGGCACTAGCTATTAGGGAAATGCAAATCAAATCTACAATGTGATACCACATCACAACCTATTACAATGTCTATTATTAACAAGACAATATCTTTTTTTTTAATATTTAAAATCTATAGTGGAATTGCCAGTCTTCAGAACTTTTCTAATGGGTGTTCATTTTGTAAATGTAAACCTATTCTTTCCACTTGCTTTTTGCCCCCTGAATTTCTGGCATTCCAAAGCTGCATTAAGGGCATTTCCCACCCTGGCCGGTTGGCTCAGTGGTAGAGCATCGGCCTGGCGTGCAAGGGGTCCCAGGTTCGATTCCCGGCCAGGGCACACAGGAGAAGCGCCCATCTGCTTCTCCACCCCTCCCCCTCTCCTTCCTCTCTGTCTCTCTCTTCCCCTCCCGCAGGGAGGCTCCATTGGAGCAAAGATGGCCCAGGCGCTGGGGATGGCTCCTTGACCTCTGCCCCAGGCACTAGAGTGGCTCTGGTGGCGACAGAGCGATGCCCCAGAGGAGCAGAGCATCACCCCCTGGTGGGCAGAGCGTCGCCTCTGGTTGGCGTGCCGGTGGGTCCCAGTCAGGTGCATGCAGGAGTCTGTCTGACTGTCTCTCCCCATTTCCAGCTTAAGAAAAAAAAAAAAAAAAAAAGAGCATTTCCCTCTAGTAAAATAGCTTTAAGTCTACATTTCTAGCTGGTACCTCTCTAGAAAGAGTTCATAAGCTTTCTTCATGTTGACTCTTGCTGTGAAATTACTTACCCTTTGGATTCTTTCTCCTGGAGGAGAAGTCCTCCTCACCACGAATCTGTTACCTAACCCAGCTTGTTTTTCTGTTTCTTCTAAATAGAGCACTGTCCTAGGATCCTTATTGGATTTCATTTTATCTGCAGACAAGCCCATCATTCAAAACCTGGAACGTACAACACTTATTTTCCCAGTCAAAAAATTATGAGACAACTTCTTTAAGGATATAGCAAACCCTCAGGATTGTTCTGAACTCCTCAATCTCTGGAAGGGGCATGTGAAAAGAGAAACACACCTCTTAGTTCAGGCTGCTTTAACAAAAATACCGAAGACTGGGTGGTTTAAGGAACAATAATTTATTCCTCATAGTTCTGAAAGCTGGGAAACCCAAGAATGAGTCCATGTTCTCTCCACTGCGCCAACACATTTGTTATTTTTTATTGCATGTATTATGATACTATTTGTTGAGCTGGGTTTAAGAAAGTAAGACAAGGAGAGGAAAAATATGCACTAGTGATCAGAACTTAGGTACTAGGCTCTGTGCCGAGAACTATCACCCAAGCTTTCATTTATTGTTCAAAAACACACAATTACAGACAACTAAAATTATCCAGACAAGGAAATTGCCTTCCTAAAGTAAGTGGTGAATTTAAATCCATGTCCTAAATTCTTTCCTAGAACACTATTTTACCTCACATATAAAGCCTAGCTAACTTATATTTAAGAAAAAAAAACAAAACTAGAAATGAATGACTTCTTAGTATATAGTGTGGCTTTAGAGTTAGTTTTTTTAAAGCTTTCACAGCAAGATTAGAAGTATTTTAAGAAAACTTTTAGACACTGATCGGCCAATCTCACCCATAAAAGGTACACAACAGGAATTGAACAAAATGTTCCACAAAATAAGATCAAGTTTTCTGTAATGCTGCCATGGACTTCTCTCACCCATTGGTGTACAGTAAGAGCTTATACTGACTCGCAAGACTGGATCAGTTAATTTTCAGGAACTTTATGAGCCAATTGTTAAACATAACCGTTATTAAAAGTTTAATTATATGAACTTACAACCAAATTAATTTTATTAAAAACGAAGGTAGTAAATACTAAAACTCATCACTTCATAATTAGATTACTACATCATAGATGAACTATGCTTTTGTGATTAATTGCTTCTACCATATCTCTAGTGTATAAATGCTATAAAATAGTGTGGCTCTGTATCATGTTGATAGCTTAACATCAACCTTGGTGGTAGTGTTTACAGCATGGAAATCATCAAATGAAATAACTCAAAGCTTGACTATCATGTTGTTGATTGCCTACAACTAAGATAGTGAAGGAAAAGATGTTAATAATGCAAGTTAAAGCTAAAAATGGGTTGGATATATAGCTGTCACACTGTGAATAGCACAAGAATTTGAAGAATGTAGTCTTAGGATAGTCAAAAATTATATTTTGAGTGCATTTAGCAAAATTACTTGCTTCACTGATAAAAGAGTGAAGCTCTGGCATACATTCTTGCTGTTTCACTTTTATTTTATTTTATTCCTTTATATAAATGAAAATATAAATCAACATTCATGTCCAAACTACATTCATTTATCAATTGTCACCATGCTTTGGCTATCAATTAAATGACTTTGGCAAAAATTTCTAAAAGCTTTCTACAATAATCAATTGGTAATGTGTGCAATGAAAAGTATTGGAGATTTTATTATTATTTATAAATTGAGTGCTAAACATTTTTTTTTAAGTGAGAGGAGGGGAGATAGCGAGACAGACTCAAATGTGCCCCAACTGGGATCCCCCCTGCAATCGTATCTGGGTCCAGTGTTTGAATCAACCAAGCTATTCTCAGCGCATGAGGTCAACAAATCCTCAGCACCTGGGGCCAATACTTGAACCAGTCAAGGCCTGGCTGCTAGAGGAGAAGAAGGAGAGAAGGAGAGCAAGAGGAGAAGAGAAGCAGATGGTCACTTCTCATGTGTGCCCTGACCAGGGATAGAACCCAGGACATCCATGTATGTGGTTGACATTTCATTCATTGAGCAAACTGGCCAGGGCCTTATACATATGTACTTTATATTAGTAAAATTCATAAACTTGGTAATGAGCTTATGTATATATATGTTCTGCAAAGCCTGCACTCAGTTCATCCTAAAGGGGGAGGACTGTGTCTGTGAATCAATAGTTGTCCTTGGATGAACAGATTTCACAAGAGTTACAGATTACACACTCAAACATCTGTTATAACTTCTGATGCGTACTGCTGTTTCGTGAAAACTGACAAGTCATGAAGAGACAGGCTAAAACCCTGGCCGTTTCTGTTTAGTCGCTGCCTTCTCCCTTTGTAGGCCGACTTCATTCCGCTTGTTGGTGGGAAAAGTGTCCTGAGAACCTCTACAGCTGCTGCCTCTGGTTGTCTCTGATCCTTGCCAGGAAAGCAGGAAGGTCAGAGACTCGGGAGTAGTTTCCAGGAGAAGGAAGTAGTTGAGATTACATACACTGCAGTCAGAGGCAGATTAAGGTTGGTTGAGGCCCCGGGCGCAGAAGAAAATACTGGGTCCCTTGTCATTAGAAAAATGTGTAAAGTTGTGGTTTTGTGGAGCCCTTCAGAAGTTGGGGACCAGGGCACACTCGGTGTGCCTGCTGTTAAATCTGCCTCTGACTGCTTTGATATCTGCCCTTGGAGTAGGCAGGTTATTTCTCTGTATACAATAAAGTTCTACCTTGTGCTTTGGGGTTAGGCTATAGTATATCTTTTGTCTATCATTTTACTCTGTCAATATGTTCCCTTTGGAAACTTAGAGTACCTTAACTGGATTTTTTTCCCCAAATAAATTCTCCCTTTCGCATGTCCTTTTTTCTTCCTTTTGAAGCAATTTTATAGTTCTCACAAATTACAAAAACACTATTTCTCTCTGATTACAGTTGCACCCATGTCCCTTCCCTGAACTCAGGTCTTTAGCTACATTTAAACTAGAAGATCTAGAAGACAAAGTCTGATTGATTTCAGGGTCTCTACAGTCATAACATGGCTTTTCTCTTTTTTTTTTTTTTTTGTATTTTTCTGAAGTTGGAAATGGGGAGGCAGTCAGACAGACTCCTGCATGTGCCCGACCGGGATCCACCCAGCACGCCCACCAGGGGGTGATGCTCTGCCCATCTGGGGCGTTGCTCTGTTGCGACCAGAGCCATTCTAGTGCCTGAGGCAGAGGCTATGGAGCCATCCTCAGTGCTTGGGCCAACTTTGCTCCAATGGAGCCTCGGTTGCGGGAGGGGAAGAGAGAGACAGAGAGGAAGGAGAAAGGGAGGGGTGGAGAAGCAGATGGGTGCTTCTCCTGTGTGCCCTGGCCGGGAATCGAACCCGGGACTCCTGCACGCCAGGCCGATGCTCTACCACTGAGCCAACCGGCCAGGGCCAACATGGCTTTTCTTGACATACAAAAATGATAGGCAAAAACTCACAAGACAATTCAGAAGTAAAAAAGGAGAACTGCTAAATCTTCTATTAGCTCTGTAATTTGTGAAACAGTCATAGTGCAGACTGTTCTGCAACAAAGAGAAAAACTGGATGGTCTTTTTCAAAATAAAAAATTACACACAAGAATAGCTAAGCATTCTGGAAGAGGTTTGACCGTTCTCATATGTACATCCCAGAGTTGAGAACAGCGACAGTCTCTCTGACTGTTTCTGGGCATCAGCAGCATAAAAACTACACATGGGAGGAGGAAGGTTTGAGACATGAAGCACAGTGTCCAGGAGCAGCTTTCGAAGATGGACATTTCTGCTCTATGAATGAATGGATGGAAGGAATACAGACAGATTTCAAAAGAAAATTCCATGATGTTTTCTGCAAACATATAACCCTATCACTTTGGCTTTTATTTTCCCTACTTTTGATGAGCAATTTTTATAGGCACTATTTTATTTTCCTTTTAGCCCTGCTATAACAAAAACAATTGAAGGCATGATAATAAATGACAACTCACAGTTAATTTTATTAGAGAAAAATTAGCCAAGGGAGGAGAGTGTGGCCAGACTAGAGAACCACCTCTCTGTCTAAATGTGGTAGCTGCTATTCAATTCCAAATACTTGTCTGTAGAAACAAAGGGCTAGTGTCGCCACATCCTTCAGTATTTTACAGAAGCCAAAAATATGGATTTGACTAAAACTCTCTGATTTTTAAGTGTTGAGAATTACCAATAATTAAAAAAAAAAAATACTTGGTAAACCAGAAACCTAACATGCAGGCTAAACAATCTTTACCTATGTGAAAGTCAATTTTGAGACAAAAAATGTTCAACTGCTACCTAAAGTTTATAAGGTGACTAAAAGAACATGAAACGTTTTATCTTGTTTTAGGTTATTTTACTATAAAAATTAAGCATAAATTAATTTTAAGTATAACCAGTGCCATGATTTAAGGATGATTGAAAGAATTGAGAGAATGCCTCATTAAATAAAATCCCCTCTCTTACTTCCAATCCAGATGATGTTTGTGTTTTTCTACTCTTCCAAGGGGTCTGATGGCCTGATTACTATAACTCAATTCAGGCAAAGTAGTGATCCAATTAAAATGGATAATTATCAGATAATACATGATTTTGCTGGACATTTGCATAAACTTAATGCATTCCATTGACATTTTAATTACAAATTTGACAAATTGATTTATTGACACACCAAATGAAGGCATTCACACTTAACAAGCAAAACCAGAAAGTTATGTATATTCATCAAGGGGTATTTCAGGCAGCCAGTCTATGTAAGTGGGTTTTATTTAAAAAAATGAATTTTGATTGTGATGGCCTAAAGCAAAAGTCTTTCATATACAATTGATCAATAGCATAAAATAAATGTTCACATTATTTATTTATAACCAATTACTTAATAAAAAATGGAATTGTAATGTGTTTTGTACTTGAATAAAGTAAAGCTTTGTGTTTAATACAAATAAATCATTAACTAGATAATAAATAAATAAGGATCTACTGATTGTAAACTTTCAATAACTATACTACCAATAACAATAGCTTTTCCAGATAAACTTGCAAGGCATTTTCAAAAGCAGCAATTGCCACGGTCATACTATTTAATAAGCCTTTTTTTTTATAATGTTCTCATTCAACGAGGAAAAAAAAAAAAGGAAATAGGAAATAAAAAGAGAACAACATTTCCTGAGACTGAGGGGGAGCATTATTCAACATTAATGGCAAATATATTTACATGTTGCCAGCAACTCCATCTCCAAGCTAAAGCAATAAAATGTTTGACTAACTTCCAATGAAATACTTATGACAGTTTCCCCCTGAGAAACAATTACAATCCTTATAATACCTATAATAGGAAAATGTAGTGTGACTAATGTATGTTTCTTTATGGTTCAGCGGAAGTTCAGAATCAAGAGTCTCGGTGAACAAGGAGGTTCAGTCACTCGAGTCTTACACCTTGCATAGTAGTCATCTACACAACTTAAAGATTGAGAAATGTCTTTCTTGGTGAGGGGGTTTTTCTGCTGATCTTATGCTTCTTATTGTATATGAAATCTAACCATTATTCTTGAACTCGATCAAGAACAACATAAACATTGGAAAGCTGGGCAAGACTATTTCTGGGGCATGTATTTATGGCATTCATTTAAAAGAGAATAAAAAACATTACTGGAAGAGATGTGTATTATATTTCTTGAATTCACTTTTACTTTCCTTGGGTTTATAATAATGGATGTGTTACTAAAAACATCAGGAGAGAAAGATTGGTGAAATTTAATAATAAGCCAGGGGACGTTAGCTAATCCAGAGTCAATAAATAAGATGTTTTCCCAAAAATAAAAAGTGTGTTTCTCTAAATATTTTTAAATAACTGAGAGGAACGAGGGCTACTTTGCCATCACATGTATTATAAAAGTAAATCAGAGGAGTTTTCAGTACTTTATGTTTTCAAATTATAAGTTCAACTTTTTTTTCACGGAAGTGACTAGTGGTTACACAATTTACTTAAATCAAGTGGCAGTTTAAACTATACCTACATATCACTCAAATAAATCAATTCAAAGAAAAAAGTAAAATTAAGCATATTGGGTTCACACACACTAGGCTGATTGATAACGATTTTCACGTTTTAACCTTCCGTTGCAGTTTCTTAGAAGCACAGTTTCAGCAGCAGCTTCATAAAACCCCAAGATTCATTCTCAAAGAAAAGTGAGTGTTCAGCATGAGAAGACATGACTTTTTCCTCTATGACTTCCCAGAGATTAAACGCACCTTTGAGAGTGTTTCATTCAGCTTCTCCATTCCTGCACTGAGCAGAAATACATCCTTATAATTTACTTCTGCATAGTAAGCAGAGAGCTTCGCTAGACCATACCAAAGTTTAGAAACTGACCAAGACAGGTTAGGGAACTCTCCAAATCTTGACGACTAACCCCTTTCCCCATGTTGTCCTCAGGTTGACTACTGACTTTAGAGCCATATCATATTTGGGCCAAAATTTTTGAAGGATTCAAGACCTAAAACCTCTCTCAACCCTACTAAACTCACTGCTTTAAGTCAGCTCTTTTACTGATTGCTTTTAAAAATCTACTAAACTATAAACTATTCCAAAAGGAGAAATGCACCCCCATGTTTATGGCAGCATTGTTCACAATAGCGAAGATCTGGAAACAGCCCAAGTGTCCGTCAGTGGACGAGTGGATTAAAAAGCTTTGGTAATTGGGCGAGGGGTATGCAACATAATTTAATGACAAAATAACCTAGACATGTTTTCTTTGAATATATGTACCCTGATTTATTAATGTCATCCCATTACCATTAATAAAAATTTATTAAAAAAAAAACTTTGGTAAATATATACTATGAAATACAACTTAGCCATAAGAAATGATGACATCGGATCATTTACAATAACATGGATGGACCTTGATAACATTATACGGAGTGAAATAAGTAAATCAGAAAAAACTAAGAACTATATGAACCCATACATAGATGGGACATAAAAATGAGACTCAGAGACATGGACAAGAATGTGATGGTAACGGGGTGGGGGTTGGGGGGTTGGGAGGGGGTGAGAAAGGAGAGAGAGGAGGTGGGGGGAGGGGAGAGGGGCACAAAGAAAACCAGATAGAAGGTGATGGAAGACAATTTGACTTTGGGTGAGGGGTATGCAACATAATCAAATGTCAAAATAATCTGGAGATGTTTTCTCAGAACATATGTACCTTGATTTATCAATGTCACTGCATTAAAATTAATAAAAATAAGATAAAAAAGTTAAAAAAAACTAAACTATTTGACTTCCATAAAACCAAAGTTTGTTAATGACTTATACTCTATATGGTTGTTTTCAAAAGGAGCTTTTCATCCATGAGTCTTTGACACAAGGAATGTCCACTGAGGAGACTTTTCTGTTTATTGTTTGGCTAAGAGAGAGAATGTATTTGGAGACTGGGTCCTTTGAGTGCTCTGTTAAGTCTGGCATAGTATGGAATGTAGTTAACACACATAGGAGTGATTTTTATTCCAGAATTACAAATGTTACTCAAAGGTGAAAGTCTGCACTTCAGAATTAACTATACAGCTTTTCAAATATACATTTTCCCTAGATTCTGACTTGTGGCTGGGGCAGTGTCCATAAATGTGCATTTGTTTAAAGCAACACAGATGTAGAAATGCAGTTGGGGTTGAGTACCCGTTGGGAGTAGATTTTGGTTATTAGATCATTACTAAGATCCATTCTGTAATTAAATGTCTCCTCACCTTGAGAGAGAAAAAAAAAATGCAGTTTATTGTTTTTCCCTGTCAATTTTTTTCTTTGTATATCAAGATGTGTCAGTAAAGATTCTCAGTAGCAAACATGATTTCAGGATTTAAATTCAGATTTTATTTTTCTCTGAATAATTGCCTTTTTATTGAATTTAGTGGGGAGACACGGGTTAACGAAATTATACAGATTTCAGGTGCACAGTTCTACAACATCATCTGTACACTGTATTGTGTGTTCACCACCCTAAATCAAGTCTCCTTCCATCACCATTTACCCCTCAGGCCCTCCTCTATCTCTGCCTTTTCCCACATGAAACTCACCTTTGGTGAATGAGCAGCAAAAGCCCTCGATAATTATATTCCATTATTAAAATGAATAGGCAGCCTGCATAAAAAGCATCCCTGGCCAATCCATCCGTATTGTAAACACAAATTTTCTGTGGATGGCAAAATATTTGTCTCTTTCAATCAGAACATCCTGTATGGGCTTCATATATATGGTTGACTATTTAATTAAGGAAACATCATTGCTGATCAGAATAAAGGTGATTTCTTAGACTAGTGATTTTAATTGAGGTGCTGCAGGAGGCACACTGGTATGCTGCAAGAATTTTAAAACATGCAATATGTGACTAGTCAGGGCACTGACTTCTTTTCCCTCAGATCATCAAATAAAAAAATTATAATAGTCAACACAATAGTCATCTGGTATGAATGATCAATATTATACCTATTTTTTGGCAGGTCAGAAAAAATATATTTTGGTATGCAGCAGAATTTTAGTAATTAATTTGTGTGCCATGGGATAAAAAAGAAAGGCTGAAAAGTGCTGTCTTGACAACTCAGCAAATCTTAAGAGCACTTCTGCCACCTAGTGTTCAAAGACTGCAAAATACTCTGTATTTGGAAAGAAGCATCTCCTCTCTATCAGACCTAATTAAGTTTTATTTTCCATGACTAAGGTTAATTCGGGGAATGCTTGGTAGTAATAGAAAACAGTAACCTCTCTGGAAATAACTGAACAAACCTATTCACTATGACTCATTCAAAAACCAACCTGGTTTTTAATAAATTAAATCATTGATGTCATGATTCATTTGTATGAATGACCCATATTCTGATTAAATTTGGTTCCATAAAATGTTACCAGAACATTGTATGCCTTTAGAACTGCACCTATACTGTGTAGGCAGTACTATGTTCTTCTCACACAGTTTGTAAACCGGGAAATTTCTGCTCTGATTTGCAGGATAGTAAATTGGCCAATTACAATAATATTATTTAACTTTCAACAGGGAGAAATTTAGTATTTTGGTGCTGAAATTCATTTTTCATAAAATACAGCTCAGATAAAAATGTCCTGTCTCTACCAAATGCCTTGGGCTCACAGCTCAGTGGGCTGAGCATGCCTATCTCCCCGAGTAATAGTGACAAAGACACTTAATCTTTCACCTTGGGTTGCTCAGCTGGAAAATGATAAGCCTGAATCTACTTCAAAAAATCAAGAAAGTAGTAATAAATAGCTACTACACACCACTGTTGTAAAAAGATATGAAGGGATTGTGAGTTGAACCAATGCCAAGAGTAAGAGACAAGGAAGTTACTGGGAATAGAGATAGTTCACTGGGTAATAAAATCAAGGGAAAAGGGTTAAAGTGATAGGGCTTTCCCTTGACCCATGCAGTTTTATTCTCCTTTGTCAGAGATTTTTGGGCAAACAATCATTATGGGCATATAGTCTACACCTGACCCTTCCCCTTGCTACCATGATTTACAAACAAAAGAAACTAAACAAATCCATTGAGCATCTATTATCTGCTGAGCATTTGGCATAGGTATATCTTTCATTTAAAGAAATAACCTTGAGGCTTAATTACTTTTATTTACCAGTGTGGAAACTGACATTCAGAGAAGTTAAGTAGCTACATCAATATAGCACTGCCAAAAAATGAGTCATAATTGAAAAAAATCTCTGCTTAATACCAAGACTCTTTTCTAAATCACATTGTTTTCCAATATCCAGAAAATCTCAGTGTTCTTGGGGAACAAGAAGAGCATCCAAAGTCCTACCTCTTTTCTCCCCCGAAAACTTTATTCTTTTTTTTTTTTCTTTTGCATCCTGAGCTCCTTAGAGTTAGCTGCTAGGAAAAAAAAAGAAAAAAAAAACAGTACTGAGGAATTCTAGGTTGACCAATATATCTCAAATGTCTATTGTGTGCAGAGAGCAAGAAACAATACATTCCTAATTTAAATATATTTTAAAATTCAAAATATTTTCAACTAATGTCAGGGTTTTACCAAACTTCCTGACACATATACTTTCAAAATTTAGCCCAATCAATTCTGCCCATATTGGGCAGATACAATGTATTATGCTTACTTTGTTAAAAATGGCGCTGCTCACGTGCCCAGGTGATATTAATGTGTGTCTCTGTGGGCTGTGGGCTGTGGGCAGGCAGAATCCTTTTAGCCTGGGGCTTGGTTTTGGGATTAAGCATTTCCCACCCTTTTTGATGTGGGGTGGTACAATCCCATCATGTCTCTGATAAGTGACTTTGTATTAGAGACTTCCCTATTTTGTATATTGGATTAAAGGTTTGGATTTCTACACTATAAAATAGGGGCAGAATAGGAGCTTGCTCTCGGTTCCTGAGATTATCATTAGAGGAGAGAGCAGAGAGGAGAGGGGAGAAAGGCCATGTGGAGGAGGCCAGGAGAAGCAGCCAAAATGGCAGAGTGTTGAGTGAGAAGCCAGTGTGTGCAGAGTTTGTTCAGGAAGAAGGAAGGAGATGGGGAACAGAGGTGAATAAGTCTGGTGAGCTAGAAACCTTTGATTATAGGAAACTCGGATGAATCAGTAGTTTTGTGAGCACTGAATGTGAGTGGGTTTTGGAGCCCAGTGTGTGTTTTTACTTGCCCGCCAGGTGCAAGCTAGGATTAAAGAAGATAGCCCATCAGTTTTTGGCTCCGTTGTTTCTTTACCGACTGTCCGAATCCAATGCGAACCTGCATGAGCCAGGCTGCTGTGATGGTGGCCGTGGAAACTGGCTTTACAGCCCACAATTAACTTTTCTGAAACTGATAAGGGAGCCAAAAGTTAGCAATTTGGCTTCAGTAATAGTAGTTTTGCAGTTGTAATGAATAGGAGATATGTAAGTGTTAGAAAATACTGTAGTGAATCTGCTTTCTATTCTCCCTTAATGGCTCCTTGGCCTTTACCTTGAAATGTACCAAAAATAGTACCTTTGTAAGAATGTCAGGAAAAGCTTGAATTGGGAAGGGACTTGACAATTAGGGAAATTTAAATCACAATAGTTGTTTATAAAAGCCTGACTACAAGATTTACTACTTGGGGAACAATTTTTCTTTTTCTTTTTCTGTTGCATGAGGTTTTAGAACTGTTTCTATATATGTCTGCATCATTGATTCCAAATCTGAAATTCATTTTTTGGTGCATGCTCCAGTTTTTATGCAATATTAATTTCTTTTTGTTACAGTTAATGGCATGCATTGGTTTTTAAATTGGAGTTAAAGGGCAACGATTCTTGGATTAAACATAACCACAAGGTAATTAATGTTTTACAAACATTACTTTTACATAATTGTAACTGATTTTTAAATGTAAAAAATTATTATCTGATAAAAACACCCTCTTATTTTGTTATAAGATTAAATCATGGCTTCTTTGAGTAGGCGTAAATGTAAGAATAGTCCTGACACCTTCTGTTATTTATGTGGCTGTTACACATTTCAACGTCAAAGGCGCAATATTACATCATTGTTGACACATGCATATATTGCCTATTTTCAAGTTCCCCTTGGCGATCCAGAGAAGAATTGGGCTCCTCATATTGTGTGTCATAACTGTGAGAAAATGCTTTGTGACTGGACAAAAGGAAAATGTAAAGGAATGCATTTTGGTATTCCCATGGTTTGACATGAACCTAAGGACCACAGCAGTGACTGTTAATTCTGTCTGATCCATACAAAGGGCATTGGCAAGAATAAATGCAATATGATCACATATCCTAATATTCCTTCAGCAATATGACCTATCTCACACTCTGAGACACTCCCAGTTTCAGTTTTCAATGGTTTTATTTCTTCTAAGGATGAAGAAAGTGAACATGGTGATCAATGTATTTTGATAAGATGCATGAGGAAAGGGTGGTAGAGTCTGAAGGGTCTTCTGATGCCAAGCAGTCATTAACCCCTCAGCAGTTTAGCCAACCCAAATTGAGTGACTTAGTAAGAATGACATAAAAATTGTCCTCGACTTTCTGAAGTATGAGGACCATAACTGGATCATTAGTGTGGATCTTAAAATGGTAAATTTCCTGCTAGGACAACAGAGAGGTTTCATGAAGTATCCTTGCTTTATATGTTGGTGGGACAGCTGAGCTCGGGAGAAACACTGGACACAGAAGGAGTGGCCGAAATGTGAAGCTCTGGAAGTAGGGATGCAAAATATTGTGAATGAACCTGTATTTAATTGAGACAGGATCATTTTTCCCCCAATTCACATCAAACTTGGCTTAATGAAGCAGTTTGTTCAGGCTTTGAATAAAGAAAGTGAATTCTTTCAACATATTATTTCTGTTTTTCCTGCCTTGTCTTTGGAGAAGATTAAAGAAGGTGTATTTGATGGACCTCAAATTTGAACTCTCATACATGAGGAAGAATTTGCCAGGAAGATAAATAAGGAAGAGAAAGCAGCATGGCAGTCTTTTGTGGCAGTTACAAAAAATGTCCTTAGCAACAAAAAAGCAGAAAACTATGAACTTCTGGTTCAAAGGATGCTGTTGGCTTTCCACAACATTGGATGTAACATGAGCGTTAAGATTCACTTCCTGAACAGTCACCTTGATAAGTTTCCTGAAAATCTTGGAGCTGTTAGTGATGAGCAGACAACTGCTGGAGCATCAAACGAGATTGTCCTCAACAAGTACACAAACACAACAGCTACAAACGCAAATTTTTGCCTAAATAGAATTTAAATAAGTTTTGTGCAAATTTTATGATTAAAATAAGTGTTTTAATATGTTCTATTTCAAAATAATAGACAAATTCTGATGCAATCATATCTTTTAGTGTATTAATGTATTTACTACATTATATAAATTATTATATTTTCACTAAGATGATGCCCAAGGTCCTGGCTGGCTGGTTCAGTGGTAGAGTGTTGGCCTGGTGTGCGGGAGTCCCGGGTTTGATTCCTGGCCAGGGCACACAGGAGAAGTGCCTATCTGCTTCTCCACCCCTCCCCCTCTCCTTCCTTTTTGTCTCTCTCTCTTCCCCTCCCGCAGCCAAGGCTCCATTGGAGCAGGGTTGGCCCAGGCGTTGGGGATGGCTCTGTGGCCTCTGCCTCAGGCGCTAGAATGGCTCTGGTTGCAGCAGAGCAACGCCCCAGATGGGCAGAGCATCGCCCCCCTGGTGGGCATGCTGGGTGGATCCCAGTCGGGCGCATGCGGGAGTCTGTCTGACTGTCTCCCCATTTCCAACTTCAGAAAAATGCCAAAAAAAAAAAAAAAAAAAAAAAGATGATGCCCAAGAAGACATTCTACTTCATTATGTTAAACTAAATGTTAAAAATTTTAAAATAAGATGAAAACCTAAAATCTTGAATTGCAAAAAGAACTGTAGCCTACAGAGAAAAACTAATATCAGATTTGAGATCAGCACACTCAAATTAGGTAAGAACAAGTGTTTTTGTGAATGCAACAAAAACTTTGTTCCCCATTGTAAAGCATGTAAATTAGAAATTTAGTTTACCAATCTTAAATCTTTCTATCCTAAGAAACCTTTGTATCTTAAGAAAACCAGAGAGCATTTTCAGAGATCGTCCCAGAGGCACCAGGTCCTGGCTATTCCTGGGAGACACCTGACCCTAGCTCTCTTAAAGATTTACTTGTTAGGGCAAAATGTATTCTCAGGGCTCGAAACTGCCCCCTCCTTACCCTTCTTCAGTCAGTATGTGATGAACTGTACTTAACTTTTAAGTGGGCCAAACAGGAGCCCGTTACCAACAGAGGCAGTAGGTGAAACAGCAGGAGAAGCCAGTTACCAGTGGATGCAGGAACCAAAACAGAAGAATACCACAGGCCAGACCAGAGGCCTGGTAACCAGCATCAACAAAAACTGCCAGAAGGAGGCAGCAGAGTATAAAACCCTCTCACTGCTGCTCAAAGCTGACTCTCTTATCGGACCCAGCCCACTTGCACCCAGGTGTTTGCAATAAATCATTGTTCCACACCTTGGCCTCTGTGTGGTTGATGTGACTATGACTACTGCCAAGTCCTGGACTTTTCATTACCAGGGACAGCAGATAGGTTATGCTGATTAGGCCTGTGCTACATCAGAAGAACTTGCAGAGGAGCTGTTTCTGCAGCTGACACCCCACATCCTATACGTTGTTACAAACTAACTGCGCGGACTTTTTTTTTTCCTTTGAACCCTATAAAGACTGCTATCACCAGGAGAGTGTTAAAGCAGCTTTGTGGAAAGGACATCCCTGTCTTCTCACATCTGCCAGTATTACTGATTAAACAACACACATTGTACCTACTTGGTCCTCATCTCTCTTTATTGGCAAAAGGGATAATGGGTAATCCCAAATCAGGCTTTGTTTTCTGGTTACAAAATACTTATTCAATCTGTCACTTAAATAGTCCAAAGCCTTCAACATCGTCCTGTGGTTTAGAGTAAAATCTCTTTATTTAACAAGCAGTTGAGGCCATCCCCAAACTGACTTACACTTCTCTCCATTTAAAAAATTTTCCTTTCAAATCAGTGTCTTTTCACCTCATCAAAACATGTTCTTGCTTACTGTTCTGTTTCTTTGATTAAGTATACAAATTCCCCAAGTATACAATAATCTTTCTACCTTGTATCTGTATTCATGTGTTTTCCATAGCATCTCAGCCTGAGCTCCAGTTCTTTGTGAGGGCTTTATCATCTTGTTGGCTCTGATGACTCACCTTTCTAGACACTAATATGTCACTGCTCTTACTCTCTTACTCACTTGTAGATTATATTTTTATGTGCACACATATTTGTCCCCATTATAGTATATTACAGGCTCCTTTAGAGTAAAAACTTATTTTATTTAATAAAGCATTATATTTATTAAGCATCTACTCAGAGATAAGCATTGTTTATATGACCTCATGTTCAAATATATAATGTATTACTGAACAGAAAGCTTAATGACGATGCTCAAAAAATATTTGTAAAAAAATAAAAGGCACTGTTATTTTAAAGGTGTAATATGATCTAGGCACTGCAGTAAACATTTTCACATACTTTATGTCAATTAAGTCTAACTATAGTTCTAAAAGTAAAGCTTTTTCCTAATTTTTGTTGATAAAAATACTGATGCATGAGACTGTAAACAATTTGCCAAAGATCATATATTTAATCTGTGCTGGAGTTTGTATCAAACCCATAGTCTCTGGTTTCAAAATCTATCATTTCTCCTTTTATACGGTAAAGTTTCCTTGTATTTAACAGAATAGCCCTATGATATTGTCCCATACCTAGAACATCCAGAACAAAACAATTTTATTAGTAAGAGTTACTGTGAAAATCTGTTTCTGAGGAAGCCTCAGATCCAACAAAGTGAGGTAGGATAGCAAGAAGCTAGAAAAATTTCTTGGCAAGTGGAATGGGGAAACTGAAATAGATAGCTGATTCAAACTGGCCCAATCCCACCGCACCGCAACAAACCTGCCTCCTCCTCCTTTGTATGACCACTCCCTTAAGCTTTAAGCTCTTGAAATGATGGGATTTTGATCAGCATCAAATAATCTTAGGAATGAAGCCTCAGGACTGTTGACCACAGAGACAGAGTTTTGGTCATACTAGAGACAACATCTGGCCTCAGTTGTGTTTCAGCTCCAGGTCCAGAAAAGCAGCAAAATCAGATGAAATGACTAATTGACGCCCTACGCTAGCACTGACTAATCAATAGAGACCATGACCCTGAGAGGTCACACCTGGAAAGCTGATGAATATTCTGTTGAGATCCTCCTTGAGACCTTCCCTAAAATTTCTTGCTTTTAGAAAACACATTAAACCCTTAAGACAAGAGACCCAATACATATGGGCTCTCTCCATCTCTCTCCCTCCCTCTCTCCCTCTCTCCCTCCCTCTCTCCCATGCTTTTTCTCCTTCCTTCCTTAGGTATGTGTTCTTTGCTTTTCTTCTCCTAAGCTCCAAGGGCCCTCCCTACTTTAGCCTCTGTAACTTGTTTCCTGGGTCCAGGCGGCCCAGCTAGCTCACTTCTTCTTTATGACTTTCTTTTTAAAAGGCTAAAGAAACATCTTAAGATAAAGTTCTTGGCTCTGAATTCTTTCGGAGCCAAACTCAAGAACTGAGGTCTAGCATTGTTTTAAAGAGTTTTTCTCTTTACCACTAAATTTCCCCCTAAATTAGTCAAGATTATGGACCCTAAGTTATAAATAAGATGATACTTTGAATATAGATACATAATTTTCCTTTGAATTTTAAGAATTTATTAAGGAAATAACTATCATTTTTGTGGTTTTAATTTATTTACAAGATACTTTGTTTTATTTATTGGACTATTTGTTCTCAACAGATATCTCTCCAATGTAAGGCTAGATTAAATGCTAATTAATTTAGCCAAAGCTTTAAAATGGATAAATATACAAGATGTTTATACCATAGCATAGTATTGCTTCCTCTGGACCCAAAGCCTCAGTAGGATCTCACCAACACGAGAGGTTTCTTTTTCCCCTGCCTGACTCTGTACATAACCTATGTAACAGGGGTCAGGAACCTGTGGCTCACGAGCCACATATGGCTTTTTTGATGGCTGAATCTGGCTTGCAGACAAATCTTTAATAAAAAAAATAATAAAGTTAAAAATATAAAGCATTCTCATGTATTATAATCCATTTATTTCCTACCGCTCATGTTCATGGTTGAGGGTGGCTGGAGCCAATCACAGTTGTCCTCCAGGACAACACCAAATTTTTATTGGATAGTGCATAACGTACACGGGTCATTGTATGGCTCTCATGGAATTCCACTTTAAAATATGTGGCATTCATGGCTCTCTCAGCCAAAAAGTTTCCCGACCCCCCTGCTAGATAGTAGGCTCCCTAGCTCTGGCTTTTTGATGGGTTCACTTAATGGCAAGGATAAGAAAGCAGAGCAAAAAGAAGTCAAAGTGGAATCCTCACCACTTCACCACTCTTCCCTTCATCCCAACACACACACACACACACACACACACACACACACACACACACACACTTGCACTCACTCTGAACACCTGCAGTTTGGCAGAGGCTGCATCTCCACCAGGTGGCCCTGTTTTCATGGCTCTGAGCCCTCTCCCCTTGCCATATCCCCCGATTCTGGAGTTGGAGTGGCTCCCATGCCTTGTGCATTTCTCAGTGCCTGCTCAGACCCCTGTAGATAGACTTTCTTCAATAAAACACTCTTGGCTTAAGCCTTCAGACTAAGCCACCTGTTTTTTGTTTTCTTTTGTTTTGTTTGCTAGGCCCTTGACTGGTATACATAATTACAGCAAGTTTTGAAGAATGGCTATTATTACCTCACTTTGGCTCTTCCCGTGACTTTAAATTTATACGCAGAATCTAAAATCCCTACATGTATAACTCATGTTTTTAGAGCTCATCCAAGTTAATTGTCTATTCTCCACAGGCCAGTTCCTCAGTCCTGACTCAGAATTACTTCTTTTTGGGAATAATATTTTAGTCTTTAATAATAATAAAAAAAAAATCTATTCCTTTCTACCTGTAAATAAAGACCAAAACAATTTTCTATCCTGAAATCATAGACATCCACACTTACCTCAGTCACAGGAGATATTTCTTGTACTTCTGTTTCCCAGGAAAGACACTCAAACAGTCCGAACTACATGGGTAAAAAATATGGTGTAAAGAATAAATTGAAACCAAAGAAAAAAACACTTAATATATAGTCTTTTAAATTTTTACATTAAATTACTTAGTAAACTATATATATATAATATGTTTGCAGCCATTAGAGTCAATGTGTCCTTAAGGACTAATTTTTTTTTTTTAGTTTGGTTTCTTTTTGGCCTTCTACTTTTAAGATTTCTTTGGAATTGGTTTCAGATATATCTTCTATGGCATATAGCACAATTTGGTTCCAGGTTAATTAGTTTGTTCTTCTGGGCCAGGTGGTTTGGGTAAGGGAAGGAATTGAGAGAGATTATGGGTGAGTACAGAGGAGCCTGCATCAAGAGTAAGTACAATAACTAGCACTCTGCTAAAATATCATAGTAACTATTATATAATTATTAAATAATTACCCTTTCTTTGAACATTTTACATTTTTAACTCATTTAATGTGTACAATATGAGATATTGTTATATGTGTGTGTGTGTGTGTATACACTTTTTTGTGTGTGTGTGACAGAGACAGATAGAGGAACAGATAGGGACAGACAGGAAGGGAGAAAGATGAGAAGCTTCAATTCTTTGTTACGACACCTTAGTTGTCCATTGATTGCTTTCTCATAAGTGCCTTGACCAGGGGTTACAGCAGAGTGAGTGACCCCTTGCTCAAGCCAGCGACCTTTGGGCTTAAGCAAGCAACCATGGGGTCACATCTATGATCCCATGCTCAAGCCAGCGACCCCATGCTCAAGCCGATGAGTCTGCGCTCCAACTGGATGAGCCCGCGCACAAGCTGGTGACCTCGGGGTTTCTAACTTGGGTCCTCTGCATCCTAGTTCATCACTCTGTCCACTACACCACTGCCTGGTCAGGCTCTTATTCATATTTTGCAGACGAGGGAAAAAAAGGCATAAAGAGGACATATGACTTGGCCAGGGTCCCACAGCAATAGTGTTTATACTAGGGCTTGAAACAAAGAAAACACAGAGAAGCAGGGCTTATAAAGAAAAAAACTACAAGCTATTCTCATTGAGGTCCTTCATGTAAATCAGTGGTAGTCAACCTGGTCCCTATTGCCCACTAGTGGGCTTTCCAGCTTTCATGGTGGGCAGTAGCAGAGCAACCAAAGTATAAATAAAAAGATAGATTTAACTATAGTAAGTTGTTTTGTAAAGATTTATTCTGCCAAACTTAGCGAAAATTTGACATAAAATACTTGGTAAGTAATTATTATTATATGCTTTAACTTGCTGTAACTGCTTTATAAATTTTATAAAGTAAATTTACTTCCCTACTTTACAAATCACCATTACTGTGGAACTGGTGGGTGGCTGGAAAATTTTACTACTAACAGAGATACAAAAGTGGGCTGTAGGTATAAAAAGATTGACAACCCCTGATGTAAATGAAGGATGTTCCCTGAGTCAGCTGGAATTGGTTAGGCCCATTATGTAAATAAAGGATACTGGTTGTCAAAATGGATTGGTTCCTTTTTTTATTTTATTTTATTTTATTTTATATTTATTGAGAGAGAAAGAGAGACAGACAGACAGGAAGGGAGAAAGATGAGAAATATAAACTCATAGTTGTGGCACCTTAGTTGTTCAGATTGCTTTCTCATATGTGCCTTGATGGGAGAGGGGAGACTCCCACTGAGCTAGTAACCCCTTGCTCAAGCTAGCAACCTGGGTCTCAAGCCAGACACCATGGGGTCATGTCTATGATCCCATGCTCAAGCTATAAGAGCCCGTACTCAAGCTGAATGAGCTCATACTCAAGCAGGGGACCTCAGGGTTTCAAAACTGGGTCCTCAGTATTCCAGGCTGATGCTCTATTCACTGCTCCACTGCTGGTCAGGCTGGATTGGTTTCTTTTAAAGTAAGGATGCTGATGGTCTGGTCATCATGAGGAGAAAGTGAAGTCTATATATATTTATGTATCAGTCATTGATCCAAGATGTTTCCTGTTTAGCTTGGAGCTGAATTTAGCAACAGGACAGCAACTTAATCATAGTTTAAAGAACTGAGATGCAGCAAGGATATGTCCCATGTCCTCAGTGGTTTCCCAATTCCTTCCTGATTGAGTCTCTTAGCAATGCTTATTTTATTCATTATCATTTTATAAACAACTTCAAAGTCTATTCTGGAGAAGAAATAACAGCAAATATTACCCCAAGAATGACCTGCAACCCATTTCATATTATGAATAGTATGCATAAAACTTAGTTTACTGTTTTCCTGTCTATGCAAAAGCAAGTGTATAAAAAAATTAATAGGAGTGTGAACTTATATGAATATATTTTCTTTCAGAATATTTTTATAAAAGTGAAAACTATTTAAGAGGCAAAGACTGCTAATTTATTACATATAGACATTAATGTTGGGTCATTTTCTAGAAGACAAAACAAACTGATATATTATGAAAAGACTAGCTGCAGCCAGAGTAATTTTGTTTTCACCCACTCTCATTTTCTTATTTTTTTTTATTTTTAAAGACTTTATTTATTCATTTTAGACAGGAGAGAGAGAGAGAGAGAGAGAGAGAGAGAGAGAAGAGAGAGAGAGAGAGAGAGAAAAGAAAGGAGCAGGAAGTATCAACTCTCATATGTGCCTTGACCAGGCAAGCCCAGGGTTTTGAACCGGCGACCTCAGCATTCCAGGTCGACGCTTTATCCTCTGCGCCACCACAGGTCAGGCATACTCTCATTTTATTTACAGGGACCTCCTAATGAGCAGCATTACTTACTTGTAAAGGATAAACGAATGGTTCAGAGGTGGAAAGATTATTACTTAATTAGCAGAGAGTACTAGTCTAAAGTAAAGCAAAGTTCTGAAAGCATTTGCCTCGTACCACTTTCTAAAGTAGTCACTTAAATATGAAGAAGCAAATTTGGCTGGTGTTTTCTCTTTTTTTCCTTTTTGTTAAACTTATTGAGATAACACTGGCACACAAAATTATACAGGGTTCAATTTTCTGCGTGTTTCTCTGTGTCTGTTGGTTTTGCAGCACATAACCTGGGCACTGTATTGTGCGTTCACCACTTCAGGTCAAGTCTCCTTCCATCACCATGTGTCCCTCCTCTACTATCCTCCACCTTCTGCGACCCCACCCCTCTGGGCAATGACCGTATGGCTGTCCGTGTTCATTAGTTTTTTCTCTTTTTCTTTTCCTTTTTGCTCAATCTCTTCACCCCCTCAACCACACCATGCAACATCTGTCAACCTAGTTTCTATCTTTGAGTCTGTCTTTTTTTGCTTGTTTGTTCATTAGATTCCATGTATGAGTGAAATCATGGGGTCCTTGTTTTTCTCTGACTGGCTTATTTCATTTAACAGAATACTCTACAGCAGGGGTCTCAAACTCGTGGCCTGCGGGCTGCATGCGGCCCGCTGAACAATTTTGTGCGGCCCACAGACTAATCCACGAAGTTCAAAATATTTTGGATAAAATTAAGTAAACCTAGGAGCCTACTTGTATTTTTCATTTCTCTAGCATCCTAGCTAGATATTAGCTTAGTTAAGAGCAGTTGTGATGCGAACTACAGTTTCTGGTCGTTTTGTGACACTGAGTAAACTGCATGTACAATTGTGCTTGTTGTACTGATTTTTTTTTGTTTTCAACTGCAGTTAGAAAAGTGTTGCGAAACAGTTGCCTTTTGTAGACCTAGTGCGGCCCGCTGAACAGCTGTGATCTTGCTCTGCGGCCCACATGCTGAGTTGAGTTTGAGACCCCTGCTCTACAGGTCCATCCATGCTGTTGCAAAGGGTAAGATTTCCATTCATTTTATGGTCACATAGTATTCCTTTGTGTAAATGTACAGCTTTTCTATTCAAATATTGGGTATTATAAATAACACTATAATGAACATAGAAGTGTATTTAGTCTTTCAAATCACTGTTTTGGGTTTCTTTGGATAAATTCCCAGAAGTGGAATTGCTGGATTAAAAATTCCATTTTTAATTTTTTGAGGTAACTCTGTCCTGCTTCCCAAAATGGCTGCACAGATCTGCATTCCCAACAACACTGCATGGGGTTCCCTTTTCTCTATATCTTTGTTAGGACTCGTTGCTTGTTGATTTATTGATAGGCCATTGTGACAGGTGTGAGGTGCTCTCTCACTGTGGTTTTAATTTACATTTTTCTGATGGCTAGTGACATTGAGCATCTTTTCATGTCTATTGTCATCTGTATGTCCTCTTTAGAAAAGTATCTATTTAAATCTTTTGTCCATTTTTAAATTGGATTGCTTGTTTATTTATTTGCTTGGTGTTGAGTTTTATAAATTCTTTATACATTTTGAATAATAACCTCTGACCAGATGCATAATTGGCAAATATGTTCTCCCATTCAGTGGGTGGTATTTTCTTTTTTGTCATTCTGTTGATATTCCTTTCATAAACTTTTCTATTCCTTCAATTTAAGCCATCTAGGCAACTGTGAATGCCAGATAAACTCTAGAAAGCCTATTATTTTACTTTTGCTACTAATTTACGCTGGCTATTTCAGTCAGTTCATCAACATCACCTGACTTAATGGCATGAAGGAATAGTTATTAAAATTTTAAAACTGCATCTAATATGTATTCTAAAGAAATCTGTTTAAAAATATTGTTATGATTTGTAAGAGTTCTTTTATATTTTCTTTTAAACAAGAGTGATGATATATTCACTACGTGGCTTCTAATATTTGAAAATAAGTTCCTATAATACATTTGGGAATGCATATGCATACACAGACCCATACAATAAAATTTAGGGTCACAAAGGATTTTATACTGCTATTTTTTTTCATTTGCCTCACAGCAAAAATATTTCTACATTCCCTGGCACCATGATATGCCAAACAAGGAATGATTTTATCAGGTATTTAGAAATCCTTCAGTTTTATGTATGTGTGATCAGGGAATACAGGTCATCTGAAAAGAAACTGCATTTTCACTAAGAAGAATATTGATTTATCATACGGATTGTAGTTGATTGCTGTGGTTATCCACTGGGGTAGCATGGTTAGCCCTTTAGGGTTTATTTTGTGCTATAATTTCAAGTGTTTGAGAGTTATATTATTTCTGCAAGTTACAGAACTATTTTTTCTCACATCAAAAATGGACTTTATTATGTGAGTTTCTCACTCAGCAGAAATTATCTACTGCTAAACAGCTTCATAAGATTGCAGGAAATACACTTACTTCTTTAATAGCCTTTTAATAAAAAGCAGAAGGGAATCCATAGGGCACATTTAGTTACAACAGAAAGGGGGAGATTTAACTAACTTTATGTATTCTTATGAAAGTGTTGATAAAGAAACTTTTTAATATTAGTTTTGATCCTTATTAAATCTGTTTTTCTAGGAAAAAATCCACATTAAATGGAGATGACAAATGCATTCCTCATTTGTACTTTCTCTGAACAAAGATAGAAAAAGAAAGATAAAACGGAATGCTTGAAATTTTTCTGTTTTATGAAAACTATATTGTAATCCCCCATTAGTGTTGTTTCATGTAAACAGAGATCTCCTTATAAATTTGTTTATTGAAATGAATCATCATCCTCATGTGTTACTAGATGATATTCCACTATAATTTTGATAAACTCTCTTTCTAAAACAATACAAAAAAAGAATTGTCAAGTGTTGGAGGCAAAAACAGTATGTTTCCTCCCACTTTCTAAATTCATCTAGCTGGGCTAATAACACAATTAACAAAGACAGATTAACTAAAGAAAATGTAGTTTATCACGGATGTGCATGCTGGGGTGTCATAGACATGACACCCCCAAACTGCATTGGGCAGTTGAAGTTCATATGCCATAATGGACAAAGAAGAAAGGGGGCAGGGACTGAGATTTTGAAGAAAATAGGCAATTTACAGGTAACTGAGGAAGAGCAGAACATCAGGCAGGGAAATTCTTGCTGGGCAAACCAGAAACAATGGTACATGAGGTGAAGATCTAGCTATCAGGCCCCTTGCCTGGAACCTTCCTATCGAATGCTAGGTTGAATATGCTATGATTCCCTTCCTAGAGTAGGCCTACCCTTTGAATATCTCTGGCAAGAACAGGGGAGGGTCAAAAGTTTTCTCTGTGGCTGTTGGTTCTTACAAACCAGCTTAAAATCAATATCCCAAAAGCCACAATTTTGGGGTGACATAACTTTGGTGCCCTTCAGAAGCATGTGCTATTTTAAATTGCAAAGTAAGTTAATATTTGTTATAAGCCAAAAGTGAGCCTTGGAAATGATCTTCCTAAATAGACTCGAATTTCATAGGTCTGGAAACTATGTCTCTGGAAGGATCACAGAAAAGGTAAAGTAAGGACTGAAAGTCTCTTCCTGGATTTCAACACTAATGCTCTTTCCAAGTCAAATACCTATTAGATCATTTAGCTAGCCTGGAGCACAAGGCGTTATCCAGCCAGTGAGTGCTTAATGTCCACAAGAAAGAGAGGAACCCTGTCACATGGAGGGTAACACTGTCCAGATAAGCTAAGCGAAGTGGCACCAAGATCCAAAAACAACAAAGAACTTTCTTCACAGATATACAGGGATTAGATAAATCCTCACAAAATGCAAGCTTTTAGAACAATAGATGGGCATAATTTGAGAAATTTCAGTATTTTTTAAGATTATTTATTTATTTATTTTAGAGAAGGGGGAGAGAGAGAGACAGAGAGAGAAGGGAGAGAGAAGGGGGGAGGAGCAGGAAGCATCAACTCCCATATATGCCTTGACTGGGCAAGCCCAGGGTTTTGAACCAGCGACCTCAGCATTCCAGGTCGACGCTTTATCCACTGCGCCAGCACAGGTCAGGCAATTTCAGTATTTTTTGAGTGAAGCACTTACATGAGAAGTGAAAAAGAAATTAGTCAGGCACATATGGAGGTTTTTCTGATCATTTTGAAGAAGAAAAATACAGAGAAAATGAAAAAGAAGTTGGGGGAAGCAAAACCAGAGTTCTAATGGAAAGGTTGAGAAAATGGTAGCTAGATTGTGACTTGTGAATCTCTGTTCACATATCCTCAGTCAGTTATTTATTTCTCATTAACCTGGGACTAATTTGGTTCTATTTGGGCACTACAAAAAATTGAATCTTGCTTTAAGGTGGTCCCAGGCTAGAAAAATATGTGCCCATTGGAGGCCTCCCTCGCTTGACATGTGGAAATTAGAACTTCCCAATCTGTGAGCAGAGATATGTTGAGTCAGGCATGTGCTGAAATATATATTCCAGTACCTCTTGAGAAAGCTGGTTGGAGTCCCAAACAGTCACAGCCCCAGAAATACGCTGTCATGAATGAAGTACGTATAAAATAAGAAGTAAGGTGTTAAATAAAAGGACAACAAGGCAAAAACATTCAAATTCTGGAGTCACTTTAGGAAGTTACAGATGTACTGAGGAGAGAAAACCCTTTGTCCTCCAGGTGCCTCCTGTTACGACTCTCCTTGCACTCTTGAGGTGGCTCAGCTGAAGGGAAGCAACTTGACTAGTAGGCACTGCTGCTGATTGGCAAATGCTCTAAGTAAATGACACCTGAGGTCCAGTTACTGACATTTTCAAACATTTCTCATAACCAGAAATGTCCTGCTGTCACTTGGTCAACCAGGGTATTCCTTCTCTCTCCCAATCCACATGAAAAATGGCATGAAGACAGAGGTGGCTCCCTCCCCTGAAGCACATCCTTCAGACAGCCAGTGGCACCCAAGCCCATATATATATACATACAATTTTTTTTTTTTTTTTTGCTTTCCCAATACCTAGCATTACCTAGAAAAAAAATGTCTTCTGTTTTGTTTTAGGGTTTTTTTTCCTGTATTTTTCCATAGTGAGAACCAGGAGGAGGCAGAGAGACAGACTCCCTCATGCACCCAACCAGGATCCACTCGGCATGCCCACCAGGGGGCGATGCTCTGCCCATCTGGGGCATTGCTTCATTTAGGCCAGAGCCATTCTAGCACCTGAGGTGGAGACCATGGAGCCATCCTCAGCACCCGGGCCAACTTTGCTCCAATGGAGTCTTGGTTGTGGGAGGGGAAGAGAGAGATAGAAAAAGGATAGGGAGAAGGATGGAGAAGGAGATGGGCGCTTCTCCTGTGTGTGCTTGCCGGGAATCAAACCTGGGACTTCCACACGCCAGGCCGATGCTCTACTGCTGAGTCAACTGGCCAGGGCTAAAATGTCTTCTTATTCTATGGTTATACTTTGGCTGAAAACAAAACTAAAATTAGTTGCAGACAGGCAGATCAATGGAAACAAAAAGCTCTGCTTTTGGAGTCACAGTATTGAATTTGATCAGTGCCTCTGCCACATAACGATTGTGTGACCATAGAAAATGTATATAATTTAGGATGCAGATGTTGATGAGACTAATGCCTACCTACTAGATTTATATGAGGACAAGTTAAGAACTGTATATAAAGCAATTAGATTGACTCAGGACCAAAGCAGGTGCTCAACATTTATTAGAAGGTACATATACATAATTATATCAGAAGTTGTAGTACATAATAGGTATTTTGTAAAAGTTAATACTGTGTACTTCTCTTCTCCTAACTCAACCTACCAATCTTTTCCTTGTATTACCATATCTAGTAGCATAGGACAGAAAATGATTCTCGTGCTTTAATCCACTAGATTCTTATAGTTTCATGTAAATCTTCTGGGTAACTTATTTATTGTAAAGGACTAAGAAGATAAAAGGAATTAGTGAGTTTTGCTAACTTCTAGTTTATTTTATAACATGATAACTTATTCTGTTTCCAAATAAGTTTTAGACTTCTCTTGAGAAAAGAGGCTATTACTCTATAAGAATATAAAAAAAGAATTTTTGGAAGCAGAAAGCTGATTTAATTTCTATTTAGGTACCTTATATCTTTAGACAAACCTCTCACTAAAGTTATCATACTTAAAGTCTGTATTCAGGGGCCCTGGCTGGTTAGCTCAGCAGTAGAGCATCAGCCTGGCATGTAGAAGTCCTGAGTTCGATTCCCTGCCAGGGCACCAGAAGAAGCGCCCATCTGCTTCTCTTCTCCACCTTTCCTCCTCCTCCTCCTCCTCCTTCTTCTCTCTCTCCCTCTCTCCCTCCTGCAGCCGGGGCTCCATTGGAGCAAAGTTGGCCTGGATGCTGAGGATTGCTCCATGGCCCCTTTCTCAGGCACTAGAATGGCTCTGGTTGCAACTGAACAATACCCCAGATGGGCAGAGCATTGATCCTGAGTGGGTATGCTGGGTGGATCTGGGTCAGGCGCATGTGGGAATCTGTCTGTTTGCCTCCCCACTTCTCACTTCAGAAAAAAAATACGTTCGGGAACATTTTGTTACAGTGGTATCTTGAGATACGAATTTAATTCATTCTGTAACCAAGCTCTAAGTCAGTCAACTAGTATATCAAACTGCCAATACTGGACCCATGCACCAAAGCGCCAACTAGCGGCAGCTTCCCGAATCATGCCTCATATCTCAGAATTTTGCTCGGATCTCAAACAAAAATATGGACTGAGTCATAGCTCATATCTTAAAAAAAAAAAAAAATTCGTATGTGGGTCTGTTCGTATCTCAAGGTACCACTGGATTTATCTCCTAGGCAGGTTCTGAACTTTCATTTTTATTTGGAACATAAAAAAAAAATAGTTAACTCACATTTGACCAGGTAGATTTTAATTATTAAACACATGCCAGCTCCTGAAACAAACCCCCAAATGGTTTTATTTTGGAATAATTATAAATGGAAGTTTATTTTTCACAAATTAACAAAGTGACAGTTTTCCTTCTCTAAAAGGTATTCTTCTCTAAGTATGGGATGTAGGCTACTTCTGTCATGTGACTTTCAAAGGGTTATCTGTTCTCAGTTTTTCATCAAAGTATGATGGGTTCTGTCAAATATTTTCTATATGTGGTTTTGTCCTTTATTGTATTAATCTTTTAAATTATACTAATAAATTTTTACATAATGAACCGGCCTTGCATTCCTGAAATAATCACTGTTCATCAAGATGTGTAATCCTACCTGATTTGTGGTGGCATATTGGATAGAATGTCAGTATGAAATGCTGAACGTCAATCTGAAATCTGGTTTAAAACCTTTGGCTTGCCTAGTCAAGACACATATAAGAAACAACTACTATCAGCTGATGTTTTCCCTTCCCTTTCTCTCTCTCTCTCTCTCTCCCCTCTCTAAAATCAATAAGTAAAACCTTATTTTAAAAAAGGAAAATTCTTTTAATATGTTGCTGAATTTCTTCTTGTTGAGATTTTTGTGTCTATAGTAATAAGAGATACTAGTCTGAACTTTCCTCTTGTGCTGCCTTTGCTTTTAGTATCAGGGTATTACTGGCCTTGTAGAGTTTGATGATTTTCTCTATTTTTAATTCTCTATTTCATTTGCTTTATTCTCTATTCTTTATTATCTGTTATTAGTTTATAGACTTCTGCCTTAAGTATTTTCTTACTTTTGGTTGGACTTTTTTTATTCTTTCTCTTGTTTCTTAAGTTGATTGGTTAGGTTATTAGTTTGAGATATTTTTCTTTAAAAAGGTATGGCCATTTAAATTATAAATATCCCTTTAAACATTTCTCTAGCTGCAACCTATAAGGTTTGGTATGTTGCATTTTCATCATTCTAATTCATATAAAATTATTAAAACTGTTATTTGAGATGTCACTTCATATTCACTATGATGGCTATTTTTAAAAGGTGACATTAAGAACTGTTGCTGAGGATGTGGAGAACCAGGAACCCTCATGCACTGTTAGTAAGAATATAAAATGGTATATAGTCACTTCGGAAAATGGTTTGGAAGTTTCTCCAAAAATTACACATAGAATTACTATATAATCCAGCAATTCCACAGCTAGGTATATAGTGCTAGAAACATAAGTTCACAAAAATTCTAGTATAAATGTTTATAGCAGAATTGATCATAGTAACCCAGTAGTGGAAACAACCCCAAAATCTATCAACTGACAACTGAAAAAAGAAAATGTGATATAGCTCTACAATGAAATATTATTCAGCCATTAGAAGGAATACAGTATTGATTCATTTTACAACATGGACAGACTTGAAAAACATGCTATATGAAAGAAGTTAGCCATTAAAGGCCATATAGTTTCTTATTACATTTCCATGAAATATCAAGAATAGGCAAATCCATACAGATAGAAAATATATCAGGGGTTTCCCGGGGCTTGGTTAGGGGAAAGAACGGGGCTGAATACTAATGAACATAGGATTATTTTTGGGATGATAAAATATTTAAGAATTGGGTAGTGATGATGATTGCACAATTTTATTAATATGCTAATAATGACTGAATTATATAATACAAACAAAATGCTTATCTTCGTTTTGACTATGGAGGGAAATTAACATGGAGAGGCAATATGCAAGTGTGTTTAATGGGTCGAGTCTGTAAGTGATGTAAGACTTCAGCTCACATTTCATTAGCTAAAACAAACTCACATGGCCACATCTACTATAAAACAGTTCTAGATAATGTAGTTGGGTACATAAACAAAAACAAAATAAAAAATGAGATGTGAAAAAGATCTAGCCGCTCTCTGTCATAAGAATCAATCATAGCAATTAAAATTTTACTATGAATTTTCTCAAATTATTACACAATAAAAGTAGTCAGTGAATGAATATAGACTGTGTATTTTCTGATTTCTTAGATTATAAATAGAAATGATTTTTTTTTGGTACCCATGTAGTTCAAGCAGATATTAGTCAAAATACCTATATCCTTATTTTATTTCTTTGAATGAATAGATAACTCATTAAGTTATTTATTGAATATTTTGGTCAAGGAGAAAAAGGAGAAATTGCTTACAAGTTATTGAGTGTGAAGGACTGATGTTCGAGATCTTGAATTTTCTTGTATTTCAGACATTAGCTCATGAACCCAAACAGACCTCTGCCTTAAGTAATAACTAACCTATCTGTATGCAGTTGCAATAGAAATTTAAAAAATAATTATTATTTAAATATTAAATAATATACATGTAAATTCATATTTTGCTTTCAAAATACATTCACATATTTTATCCATTTGATTTCTTAATATTTTATGTTATGTTTCTCTTAAATTTTCTAACAGTTTTGGATATGTTATTAGATTTCTAATTCATTCACACATTTAAACAAATTTAATGTTCAATGGTATGAATTTTTCTCCTTGAAAAACTTTAACTCTGTTCTGCATATACTTAGTGCTTTTATTGTTTGTATCTCACAATTTTTGTGCAGTACTGTTTTTTGTGGCTCTGTAGACCTAGAGATTATGTAAAGAGAGCTCTGAATTGTCCAACCAGTTGTTATTTTTACTTTAAATTTTGTTACTTATTTCTAATTTTCATAAAATGAGATTATGGACAATAATCTCAATTTGAAAGTATTTTATCTTTCAAAAACATTTGAGGATTTCTTTGTAGTCTAAATTGATGAGTTATAATGCATGTGCCATAGATGCCTGATGTTAAACATTTGTTCAACGTTTTCAATTACATTACTGTGCTAACTACATCCACAGAATTTAAATACCATCCAAGTTGACTATCTGCTGTGACTCTTCAGGAATGATAAAAGATGGCATTGATTTTCCTTCACTCATTCAAATAATCCTTAATTGAGTCCTTATACAAACAAGCAAGGGGCTCTGGGCAGCTAATCCAAGCCAGATCTTGCCCTGGGATTATTCCTTTTCTTTAAACAATGTTGCAAATGGTGAGCCAATCATTGCATTCCAACAAAATAGGAATTTCTTCCAGGTAGGTGCTATTCAGATTCTCATGTTACAGATGAGGAACGTGAGGCTCAGGTAAGCAAGGTCACTTCTGAGAGTCACCCATCTGAGGAAAGAGCAATGCTATCCAAGAATAAGTGAGGTCATTTCTGACAGTCAGCCAGTTTAGGAGAGAACAAACATTAACCTTTGAATGCTAAAAACATTACCGCATCTGGCATTTGCAATGCTCTCTCCCTTTGGCCTAAAATGTGTTTCCTTGCACATCTATACTTAAGGACTCTTCTTCCTTTCCAGCGAGGTCTTCCTTGCCTGCATAATTTTGTGTTTTCTCCATCCTTTGTTTTCTTCATAGCAGAAATTTTAAACTTGTGTCAGTTTTCCCCATTAAACTGTGAGCTCACAAGGGCAATTATGTTCTCCTTCATCTCTCAGGTGCTGTCCCAGTGCCTGTTATGTAGTAGTTTCCGGGAAGTAATTCCAGGAAGAAAATGAGTGACTAAACTGGGATGAGAATATGTGATCTCTCAGTTCAGCCCTTGGCTAACTGTAATTTTGAGTTTGGTCAGTAGATGGCAGAGCTGACCAGTAAATTTTCTTTGGGATCCTAGATGATCCTAAAAGTACCCAGTGTCCTTATTCCTCACCATGCCTCTTTGAAAGCCATACAAACCAACCTGAAATAACAGAATGCTCTTCCCCACCACTCCATCTTTCTTTCTTTCTTTCTTTCTTTCTTTCTTTCTTTCTTTCTTTCTTTCTTTCTTTCTTTCTTTCTTTTTCTTTCTTTCTTTCTTTTCTTTTTTTTTTTTTTTTTACAGGGACAGAGAGAGAGTCAGACAGACAGGAACGGAGAGAGATGAGAAGCATCAATCATCAGTTTTTTGTTGCAACACCTTAGTTGTTCATTGATTGCTTTCTCACATATGCCTTGACCGAGTGGCTACAGTAGACTGAGTAACCCCTTGCTGGAACCAGCGACTTTGGGTCCAAGCTGGTGAGCTTTTTGCTCAAACCAGATGAGCCCGCGCTCAAGCTGGCGACCTCAGGGTCTTGAACCTGGGTTCTCCACATCCCAGTCCGACGCTCCATCTACTGCGCCACTGCCTGGTCAGGCATCCACCTTTCTTTAGACAGGGGAATTAACCAGGACAGTGTTTCTGGGTCAGTCAAGCTTAATAACTCTTGAGTCTCCCGAGTTTTTTTATCCCTCATTTGTCACAGGAACCTCACATTCTTGATACTCTCACCGTCAGGGTAATTTTTCTTTTCTCATGGGCTAGAGGTTTCATATGCATACAACATTCCAGTTAGCCCACCAACATATTTGTTTAAGGATTTTCTTTAAGCTCATTTAACAGCTGGAGGAATAAGTCTCACAAAGTGAGAGTCTAAGTCTCAAAGTTGGGTAGAATGGAATCAAATGTGTGTCTGTTCCCTGCCCTTGCCATTCCTTCTATTTAAAGAGCTAGTCGCTGGGCACCATGGGAATGTGGAAGAGGGCGGGTGACACCAGTTCAGTCAGCAGTGGCTGGAACCAGTCTCTCCTTGGCGCTTCCAGAAGAGAGCTTCAGCATTAACCGCCCCCCACCCCTCCCAGGCCCATTCCACTGTCCATCCTCTCTCCTCCAGGGTCCATACTTTCCTATCTAGGAAAGTCTTCCCTGAATCTCCAACTTTCTAGTCTACAAAAGTGGTTTGGGATGGGTTACGTTCCTCATGCCTAAGTCGGTGCATTAGTTAGCTCAGAATGGGTGGTTTAAACAACAGATAATTATTTGCTTATACAATAGTTTTGGATGCTAGAAGTCCAAGATCAAGGTGCCAGCAAGAATGACTTTTTCTTTCTCTCTCTCTCTCTCTTTAATTGTAGAGAGGGCAAGAGAGAGAGAGAGAGAGAGAGAGAGAGAGAGAGAGGAGAGAGAGGAGAGAGATGAGAAGCATCAACATGTAGTTGCTTCACTTTAGTTGTCATTGACTGCTTCTCATACTTGCCTTGGTGGGGGAAGGCCAATGAGTAACCCCTTGTTCAAACCAGCAACTTTGGATTTCAAGCTAGTGACTTTGCACTCATTTTTTTGTGACCATAAAATCATGTCTATGATCCTGCGCTCAAGCCAGTGACCCTGCGCTCAAGCTAATAAGCAACCTCGGAGTTTCAAACAGGGGATCTCATTATTCTGGGTTCCCTTATGTGAGCCCTGACTGGGGATCGAACCCAGGACATCCACATGCTGGGCTGACGATTTACCCACTGAACCAACTGGCCTGGGCAGTAGTCTTAAAGCTGGAATAAACTGGGGAGGGGGGTCTGTTGTGTCTGGGCAGAGGAAGTCCACAGGCAGTCTCAGAGCCCAGAACCAGGCAGGCCCAACCTTCTGTCTTCCTTGGCTCTCAACTTCTCCTGTGAGGCTTGGCTGGAGAAATCCCTGATGCAACACATGTCCACAGAGGTCACACACAGAGCATTTGTGGACTCGCCGTGCACACGGACACATGGACACACCTATTGTGAAAGTTATCAAAAATCTCTTGCCTATTAAATTTATTCTTCCATGTATGCTGTTAAACTACAGAATTCCTGTTAAGCATTTCTTCTTTGAAGTGAGCATAATAAGCTTTCACACTAGAGGGCACTAGAGGGCCGCTGCAAGAGAAACAGGCTCCGGTAGTTTGTAGAGGCAGCCTTGTGAGTCAGCCATATGAGTGCGAAAACTTCCCCAGGATCTGCTTCAGCCACAGCTCCAAGGCTCCATCCCTAGGCTATTCAGCAAGTGTGCTTCCTTGGACTGGTCTGACTACAGCCTATCTTCCTGTAGCCTCTCAACAAGAAAACCCAGCCCTAAGACTTCCTTCCTGCAGCTCTGCCCTGATCCTTTCTGCCGTCCTTTCCCCCGGCGTCGCCTGTAGTCTTCGGGGGCAGCAGCTCTCCTGATGAGACATTACACTTCAGGCCTGCCATACCCACACCCACTCACTGTCCAAGAGCGGCACCAGCTCTTCTTGCCTCCCTGCCTGTGTTCCAGAAAGTTCATTACTCTGTCATCGGATTGCAGGACAGCTCTGGCCAGGCCAGTGCTGTTCTCTACCACCCACTGGGTTCAGCTATGCCTTCTCCAATGACATCTGAGCCATAGAGAGTGTTCTTATAACTATAGTTACTTTATATCATAGCCTAATCATTCTTTACACTAAACTTCCCCTGTTTAGACCACCGTGGGTGCCTATCTCATGATTGGCTCCTGAATACTAAACCTACCCAAAAAGTCACAAGTGTGCTCATCTGATCACAGCCTGACACACACACACACACACACACACACACACACACACACACACGTACGTGCACACAAGTCCAAGTGTCCAGTGTGAAACTATATTTAGTAAAATAATGATATGATTGATTCATTATTGCAGCATCTGAGCTCGCTGTGTCTCTGGCCTTGGAGGGTATCAGGAGGGCTGCCTCATGATATTGGAAGATGTTTCAAGACATGCACAATTTTCTCCTCTGAGAAGATCATCATTGTTCCTAGTTGAACCCAAGGTTGGTTGTCACATGCAGTTGATGACAAGAATCAAGAATGAAACAATGTTGAGAACAAGAGTGCTTCTGTCCAACTTCACACATTTCTGAAACTTCTCTAAATCCCTTAATTTTTAACTGGTGCAAAGGAAAAAGATTTCATGATCTAATTGGTTAGAGCCCAGGTATTAACTGGGCCATAGCTTTTGGGTAAGTCTCAAAAGTCAGCACCTCTCAAGGGTGTTCTCCCTGTCATCCCAGTCAGTATCAGGCATGCTGAGCTGCTATTACTGTTTCCTCCACTCCTTGCTCCCCTATGTGATCAGGTTGGTCTTGGGCATACAAAGCAGGAAGATGATCTACTCAACTCAGTTTTGCATGCCGGAGAGACTGCTCTTTTGCTGTTAATAATCTAAAATTTCCTCTTCTAATTCCTCAACTTCCACTGTCCAGGTGCCCACCACTGGAAAGCTATCCCTCTGTTCTCCTGGTTCTCAGATGCGTTCTTCAGCTCTATCCACCCTGGCAGACACACTTAGTAATTTATTCATCCAATATGTTTTGTTTTGTTTGTTTGCCATACTACCAAGCACTTTTCTGATTCCAGCTACACTTCTACAATTCAACTCAATTCTGATATCTATCTGGGGACAGTGGCAGATCCTACAGGTTAAGGTCTCCATCCTACAAGATTGTCCCCCTTCTACTTTAGATGTCAGTTGCAGATCCAGGACCTGTACTTCTGGTTGACTGGAGATTCCCATGACTCTATACTTGGGTTCTGTTAATTTGGTAGGATGGCTCAAAGAATTCAGAGAAACATTTATTTATGTTTCTAATTTATTATAAAAGAATGTAACTCAGGAAAACCCAGATGGAAAAAATCCATTGGGCGAGGTATGTGAGAATGAGCAAGAAGCTTCAATGACCTCTTCAAAGAGTTCCAGTCTCCCCAAATCTCCATGTGTTTACCAGTTTAGAAGCTCTGCAAACCCTGAACCCTGTCTTTTTGTTTTTTATAAGTAAGCTTCATTGCATACACATGAATGATTAAATCATTAGCCATTAGTGACTAAACTTAACCTCTAGTCCATTTTTTTCTCCCCAAATTGGAGAAGGAGGGACTGAAAATTTCAACCCTGTCATCACAGCTGTTTCTCCTCCTGGCAACCAGCCCATGTTTAGGTCACCTAGGAGCTTTCCAAAAGTCACTTCATTAATATAAAAAAATAAAGACATTTTCTATTTTCATCACTTAGGTAATTCCAAAGGCCTTAGAAGCTCTGAGCCAGAAAGAAGACAAAGAACAAAAATTTATTTCTTATGAGCTATCACAACATCACAGTTCATTATTTCAATGGCTAAGTTATGCCATTAATCTTAATATGTCTACTTTATGACTTTTATACCACTTCTTGTCTATGTCATATGGCTATTTTTTCTACTTATTTCTTTATAGATATTGATTATGCATATTTTAAACTACGGGTCAGTCTTTTCTAATGATTCTGCATTAGTTGGTGTTACCTTGTGCTCCTGCAGTGATGGAGGTACCCACTCAGCCTCTCCTCATCTTATCTGTGAGCTCCTCCTCCTTGGGGTTGGGGGCTCTAGTTGTTTAATTCTGCCAGGCCCTGCTCTGCATCCTCCCAGTGAGACAAAGTAGGGGGCAGAGGATGAACCTTCACAAGAAGCATTCTTTATTCCAGAAATCCAGGAATGAAGATGACTGTCACCATGAACTGTCACCCATTAGGAACTGGTTGTTGGAGAAAAGCAGGCCCAGAGGGAGGCACTCTGTTGGTGGAAATAGAACCCTGCATGCGAAGCAGGAGAGGAAAGAGCAGTGAAAGTCTGAGAAGGCTTTGAGATCCACGTGAGTCCTATTTCTGCAACAGAAGCAAGTTCTCTGCTGTCTACCATAAAACAAGATCATGCTATTATGAGACACAAAATTATTCCAAAATTTTATATGGACACAGAGAAAAGAGGGTCACTCTGAGAACCACAGAAATGAAAACATATCCTCTCCTGGCTAACATGAGTATCTGCTACTCCTTTACAAACTATAGCTCTGCCTTGTACTATTTATCTCTTTTTTATTTTTGATAAAAATTTTTATGAGGCAAGCATAACCTGCATTCTGAAACCAGGTAAAGACACAAAAAAGAAAGAAAACTATAGGCCAATATTCCTGATCAACTTAGTTACTAAAATTCTCAACAAAATATTAGCAAACCAGATCCAGCAATACATGAAAAAAATCATACATCATGATCAAGTGGGATTTATTCTGAGGAGGCAAGGCTGATGCAATATTTGCAAATAAATCAATGTGATTCATCACATAAACAAAAGTAAGGATAAAAATCACATGATAATATCAATAGATGCAGAGAAAGCATTTGATAAAATTTAGCACCCATTTATGATCAAAACTCTCAGCAAAGTGGGAATACAGGGAACATACCTCAATATCATAAAGGCCATCTATGATGAACCCACAACCAACATCATACTCAATGGGCAAAAGTTAAAAGCAATCCCCTAAAGATCAGGAACAGGGATGATGTCAGAGTAATGGCACTGTAAGGAGCGACACCAATAAATCTCCACAAAAACTCAACAAGATCTTCAACCAGAAACAGAAAAACCTATCCTTGGAGCCTCCAGATGTTCCGCAATACACATGAAGGTATGGTTGAGTGAAAAATTGGCTAAATATATAATCAAACCCTGAAGGAAATAAGAAGTAAGAAACACTCCGCCTTCCTCACTAACCTAAATAAGGGCTGCTTTCACTGGGAACTGAAAGTATAAGAACCAAGGCAGGCAAAGGGGGTGAATAGATCCAGGCCATGGCACAAATGGCTGAACCAGGCTGTGGCACGGAGATCCAAGCTGAGGAAAAACTGTGCTTGTGGCAACCCAGTCAATACAAGCTAACACTTGCGCCAAACCCAGACAAAGAAAGGCACTTGGGACAGCCATCCACCCCGATCTCCTGGTCAGTGTACACAAATAGTGGGTGAAAGATTCCTCCTAGATCCCCAGGAGTGGGCGCCCGTGTTACCCCACAGAGGGGCAGAAGCAGAGGCCTTTGTGTGGGCCAAAAGCAAAATCTCGGGACCACCCCAGTGCCCTGAAAAAGCTGGGCACGGGGAATAGCAAGAGCTAATTCCAATGCTGGAACTTTGTCGTGCAGGTGGGGGTCTCAATCGGAGTGAGAGGCAGCCGGCCTGATATCCTGGTCAGCGCACACGGAGAGTGGGCAAGAGATTCCTCCGAGTGCCTCGGGAGGGGGCACCCATGTTCCTGGACAGAGGGGCAGGGTCAGGGGCCTTTGTGTGGGCCAAAAGCAGAATCTTGGCCTGCCCCAGAGCCCTGAAAAAGCCGCGCATGGGGACGGAGCAAGAGCTAATTCCAACGCTGGAACTTTTCCGTGTGGGCGAGTGTCTCATTCGGAGTGAGAGGCAGCCTACTCCATATCCTGGTCTGTGTGCACAGATAGTGAGTGAGAGATTCCTCCGAGCTCCCCGGGAGTGGGCGCCCACCCGTGTTACCAGACAGAGGGGCAGAGTCAGAGGTCTTTGTGTGGGCAGAAGCCCCACCTGATTATGCTAGCAGCTCTGACTGACTGAGCCTTACCCAGAACCCTGCACTGAGTGGGAATAGAGTGGGGATTTGCCAGCTCTTTGAGCCTCTTGCTCTCCAAGCAGAGTCAGCAGCAACCCCATAGCTAGATCATCAGGCTACTAATTCAGGAAGGAAAGACTAGGACAGAGGCTTCGGGAACATGGACTCTCTCACTGTTGGAGCCTACAAATGCTAATGAGCCTCGACTGCCAACAAGACTGAAGCCCAATATATGACATCGCCATAGAGACTTATCAACTGCAAACCTCTACCTAAGCGTGCCACAGGGGCAGTACCTGGGGTACAGAGTCAACAACCAGGAAGAGGGAGGGAAAAATAAAAAAGCAAGAAGATAACCTCTCAAAATCAAGAATAATCCACAGACTTTATAACCTATCCCATTTTATTATATTTGTTCATTTGTTTCTCTTATTTTCACGTCTTGATTATATTTTTCCTCTTCCAATTTGGTCATTTAATTCTCTGCCAGTCTTACTCTCTCCTCTCCTTGAACTACACTACCCATAAGTGTTACATCTCCCATTATCTTTTCTTTCTTCTTTCTCTCTGAGGGTTGCACTCCAAAACACTTAACTCTCTCTCTCTCTTTTTTTCTTTTTTCTTCTTTTAGTGTTTCCTTCTTTTTTCTCTCTCTCTCTTTCTTTTCTCCCTCTATATTAGTTTCTTCCTTTCTCCTTTTGTCTCCTCTCATTCAATCCTCAATAATGAACAAATTATTTTATCTGGGACTCAAACTTATGTTTGTGGCATTTTGGGATTTTTTTACTTCAATTTTTAATTCACTAGCAGTGCTCCCAACCCTGGCTCTCCATTTTATCTAGTTCTTGTTACACTAAATACAATAGTAATTTTTCCCCCTTTTTCCTGTTTCCCTCTTATTCTTCTCATCATATCTCTTAGTCAACCAACACCTAAAAGCAAATCATTTTATTCTTGACCACAATTTTTTCCTTATTTGCATTTTGTGGGTCCATGTCCCCTTTTTTTGCCCCTTTATTTCTTCTCCCCAACTCAGGCCCTCCATTATAGGTATTGTTTATTCTTTTTAGCACAATATAATTTACAGTTCACCACAAGATTTGCTCAAGAAGGAGGGAAGAGGAGAAGAGAGAAAAAAAGGAGGGGGGAATAATTTTCTTTTTTTTTAATTTTTAATTTTTTTAAAATTCTTTTCTATTTTTTATTTTTATTTTTAACTTTTTATTCTTTATTAATTCTCATTAATACTATCAACAAAACCAACCTCAGATGTCATTAATGAAGAGGAAATTGAATATCATGGATACAAAAGAAAGAGAGGTAACAGATATATGAGAAAAAATCTATGGAGAAAAAAATTTAATATATTGGAAACCTTGGAGCTAAATGACAGAGAATTAAAAATAGAAATCCTAAAAATACTCAGAGATATACAAGAAAACACAGAAAGGCAATTTAGGGAGCTCAGAAAACAACTCAATGAACACAAAGAATATATTACCAAGGAAATTGAAACTATAAAAACAAATCAAACAGAGATGAAAAACTCAATTCACGAGCTGAAAAATGAAGTAACAAGCTTAGCTAATAGATCAGGCCAGATAGAAGTAGGATTAGTGAAATAGAAGACAAGCAACTTGAGGCACAACAGAGAGAAGAAAGAGACTCAAAAATTTAAAAAAAAATGAGATAGCCCTACAGGAATTATCTGACTCCATCAAAAAGAATAACATAAGAATAATAGGTATATCAGAGGGAGAAGAGAGAGAAAATGGAATGGAGAACATATTCAAACAAAAAATAGATGAGACCTTCCCAAGCCTGTGGAAAGAAGTAAAGCCTCAAATTCAAAAAGCAAACAGAACTCCAAGTTTTCTTAACCCCAACAAACCTACTCCAAGGCACATCATAATGAAGATTGCACAAACCAAAGACAAAGAAAAAATTCTCAAGGCAGCCAGGGAAAAGAAGAATACAGCATATAAAGGAAGGCCCATTAGATTATCATCAGATTTCTCAACAGAAACTCTACAAGCTAGAAGAGAGTAGACCCCGATATTTAAAGTCCTGAAAGAGAGGAACTTACAGCCATGAATACTATACCCATCAAAGCTATCCTTCAAATATGAAGGAGAAATAAAAACATTCACAGATACAGAAAAGATGAGGGAATTTATCAGAAAACCCCCACTCCAGGAATTACTAAAGGGGGTTCTCCAATCAGATACAAAGAACAACAACAAAAAAAAAACAAAGCCACAAGTAAAAGCTCCAAGAAGAACACAATAAAACTAAATTTAAACTGTGACAACAACAAAAAAAAGGGGGGGGGAGAGGATGGAGATTAACAATAGCAAGGACGATGGAGTACAAAAGTACTCACAAGATAGTGCACTACAATGAACAGGGTAGGAACCCTTTTCATTACTTAATGTTAACCACCATTGAAAAAACCACCACAGAAGGCCCTGCCCAGGGGATAGCATTGCTGGTGAGACACCTGTGGACACAGGACTTCTGGGCTCAGTACCTGCAGTGGAAAAGCAGTGAGACTCACCACCAGCCACGTCCTATAACCTGCCTTACTATCTATCCCATGGGGCTCATGGGAGTCTCAGCCCCTCCCCTGGCATCCATTCAGCATAGAATTGGTGCTTCCTGACTCTGTTCTCTCTAGTACTGAGCTGGCTGTGGCTGACGAGTTCCTATTATGCTGGTGGTCAGTACAGCATCCCGAGAAAGGGCCCCTGGAACAAGTATTTGGCCTAGAAAGGACCCAGTCCCATAGGCCACCTAAGGAACTCACTACATCTAGAGAAAGAGCAAGGCATAAGAGAGGCCCAATGCTCATCAACTTTGAGAATTAATGGGATTGTAAAGTCAAATTAGCAGGTATCACACTCAGAAAAAGCCATGAGCAGGTGGGATGGAGACAAGAGTGGGCTCCATCCTTTTATTTAACAAGTTTTCCAGGGCTCCTGCAAGGTTTTCAGTGCCCTGAACAAGGCTGGATGTGCAGATGAGGCAGTCCAGGGCCCTGCTCTTGGGTAAACCCAGCCTACTGGGAAGACAGACCCTCACACAGAGAGGGTTCTACAGGGAAGAGGGAGAACACACAGTGATCATGATGTGTTCAGGAAGTGAGGAACCAGATACCAACTTGTTCCTGAAGAGTAGAAGCCCCATGTTGGGAGTGGCTGATAGCGGAACAGTAGGGTCTTCCAGTCTAAGGAAACGGCATGGGTAAGCTTGGAGGTGAGCTAGGGCATTAGCTTGGGGAAATTAGATGAGTAACATCGTACAAATAAGGATTTGGTTCTAAAGTTATTAGATGAGGCAAAAATCAATTATAATAAAAATTAATAAAAAAATTTTATTGTAATAAAAAAATGGATAAAGTATAGTACAGAATATATAATTTGTATAAAGAACCCTGCATCTGTTCCTCTAATCTTTATTAATCATTGTTTCCTCGTGGTCCTCAATTAGAACTTTATTTTCTTCCCTGAGTATACTGAGGCACCCACTTACCCAGCCCTCAGACATCTTGGTCCTTGTCCTGTCCTTTCAGATCACTGTTCTATCCAGTCAGACCAGACACCTTTGGAACCTCTTCCTGCCTTGAAAGTTAAGATGGGAAGTGCATGGTCCTATCTGCATCCCAGGGAGGCCAGACTGGCCAGGTGGAGCAGCCCTTGAGACTACACACATTCTTTCCAGCACATTCTCTCATTCTGTCCAGTTGCACCGTGCCCATTGATGTTGGCAAGGTAGACATGGCATTGCCTAACACATGCACCTGTCAGCTACAGTTAAATGTGCATGTGAAGAGTCCACACTACTGGGTCATGCTGTGGCTCAGAATCAAGGCTGGGTGGATCAGTCGCGTGAGGCATGAGTAACCTGAACTATTATTGTAACCTGAACTATTATTGTAACCTGAACTATTATTACCTGGTCCAAAGAGCATGGCCTAATGGTAAGTGATGGAGCCTGGCTTCTACCCTGTAAATCAGGAGCTCCCTGATTATGTTATAAGGAAAAAAAAGAGGCTTAGGAAGTGTTGACAGGTATCCTCTTAAAAAACAAAACCAGGACTGATCTGTGGTGGCGCAGTGGATAAAGCATCAACCTGGAATGCTGAGGTCACCGATTCAAAACCTTGGGCTTGCCCAGTAAAAATACATACGAGAAGCAACTGCTATGAGTTGATGCTTTCCTCTTCTTCTCCGGACCTTTCTCTCTCTCTTTCCCCTCTCTAAAATCAGTAAATAGCCCTAGCCAGTGGCTCAATGGACAGAGCGTCATCACAGTGTGCGGACATCTGGGTTTGATCCCCAGTCAGGGCACACAGGAGAAGTGACCATCTGCTTCTCTCTCCCTCTCCTTTCCCCTCTCCCTCCCTCTCTTCCCCCGTCCCAGCCAGTGGCTTGACTGGATTGGTTCAATGGGCTCAAGTGTCTCCTGGGCACTGTGGATAGTTCGGTTGATTAGAGCATAGGTTCCAGAGGAGGGTTGCCAGGTGGATCCTGGTCAGGGCGCATGTGGGAGTCTGTCTCTCTATCTTTCCTCCTCTCACTTAAAAAACAAAATTAATTTAAATCAATAAATAAAATCTTTAAAATAAATAAATAAATAATAAGCAAAAACTACACTCAAAAAGTGTGAGACACGCTATATTTCTAATCCCATCCCAACACTAAGTGAGCACCTGTAGAATTTGCCGGGTCCTGCACACTTGTCCTCCCAGGGAAGCGGCTTTCCTACTTCCTTCCAAGGAGCTGCTGGGGCCTCTCCATCCTCACTTTGTCCCTGTGGCTGGTCACCACCAGACCAGAAGGCTTCCAATTGATAGGGACAGGGCTCTTCCACTGGTGGGTTTCCTTGTTTTGTTTTGATTTGTTTTCTTTTTGTAACAGAGATAGAGAGAAGGACAGATAAGTACAGACAGACAGAAAGGAAGAGAGAAAAGAAGCATCAATTCTTTGTTGCCTCACCGTAGTTGTTCATTGATTGCTTTCTCATATGAACCTTGACCAAGGGGCTACAGCAGACAGAGTAACCTCTTGCTCAAGCCAGCGAACTTGGGCTCAAGCCGATGAGCTTTGCTCAAACCAGATGAGCCTGCGCTCAAGCTGGTGAGCTCGGAGTTTTGAACCTGGGTCCTCCGCATCCCAGTCTGACGCTGCACCACCACCTGGTCAGGATCTCACTGGTGTTTCACAGTGCGTGTGTCCCTATCGGGGAGGTTGAGCATCATCTGACCTGCACTAGCATGTGCACTGCCTCTCAGGGGAAGTGCGTGTGTTGGCCATCTGTCCCTTTAGCAAACTACTTTAGGGAAGTTTCAGCACCACAGAGATATGAAACCTCTCCTTGCCTTTGAGTTGTGAGGAATGCTTTCAGACTTGTGGTTTGCCTTTCCAGATTTCTGCATTTTTTTTCCTGTTTGTTTTATAGCCAGGAAAAGCTAGCCATTGCCTGATTTGCTTCTGGCCCTAGGGTTACACTTAGCCCCTAGATGATGCACAACTTACAGAAAGGACATCTTTTTAAAATCTTGTCAGTTATTCCACCTGGGATATTCCTTTCAAATGTCAAAAGTGATATTTCAAATAAAAATGAATCGAAGTATGGGAGCAGACACAATAAGGCACATATTGTAAGAGTCCACTTATTTAAAAAGTCTAGAATAGGTAAAAGAGCAGAGACACAAAGCAAGTGAGGGGTTGCCAGGGGCGGGAGGAGTGGCGAGTGGGTCCATATGGGGAGATGGGACAATATGCATTGAAATAGTGGTGATGCTTGCACAGCATTGCAAAGTTACATCATGCTCAGGAATGGCATTACTTAAAATATAATAAATCACTTTTATTTGTTATTTTTATTTGTTCATCACACTATGAAAAACATAATATAAAAAACAATAACCCAATATAAAAATGCAGAACAATTAAAAACTTAAAATAATAAAAATGTGAATCATACCGTGGAATAAAATAAAAACATAACATAAAAAAACTATCAAAAAGAGGTGATGAAACAAATTCTTCTGATGTGCTAGGGACAGCTGGTTGAAGAACAAGCAGCTCTCGAGCTGGCCCTGATGGGTTGTTCTGAGACAACTCCTCTCGTCTGGCCACAACCAGGACCTGTTTGGTAGAGGGCTCCTGAGGCTGCTCTGATGGGGCCTCATTGTGGTCTGGAGACACTGCACAGGCCGCCTGGCTCCAGAGCTGCAGCTGGAGTGGCTGCCCGAGGGGGCATGGCCGCTGGAGTTGGGCGTCCCTCCAGGTCTGGGTCAGCCTCCAGGTCTGCCCGTGCAGCCGGCTCCTCCAGATGTCCCTCAGGTGGAGCAGGAGCCGGCTCTGCCTCCTGGTCCCCTACCCCAAGCACCCCCTCAGACAAGAGCAGTGACATCACTACCTGGCAAGACCAATGACCTCACCACACAGTGCCCTCACTACCTGATGAGAGAGCCCAACAGAACTTGGAACCCTGGTAACCAGGCAACCACATTCTAAAACAACTGCTACCCAGCTCACTTGCCCAGAGACTTGGGAAGAGTCAACATGTTCTCGTGCTGTCTTCCCCTGTCCCGAGGCCGTGCCACAACCAAAAAAAGTAGTGATGGCTTTTCCCACCGTGGCCGCCGCTGGCTCCAGACTCAGCCCAGGCATCTGTGGCCCTTTTCTCGCCAGAACCCAGAGGTAACACATGTAGACCCCAGAGACGTTCTGTCCAGTACAGGCCACCACTCTGATCTCACCCGGGCTGTTCTATGTCCCCTACGTGTGTGTGCATGCGTGTGTGTGAGTTTTGTGTGTGAGTGTATGTGTGTGTGTGAGTGTATGTGTATGTGTAAGGGGGTTTCACGTGGGAAGACCCTGCGCTTAAGAGGAACGGGCTGAGCAGGTGGTCAGAAGCCTTGTGAACCAGGCAGTTCACAACCCAGGCAAAGGCTGGCTGGTTGGATGGAAAGTGTGGGGGCACCTTCTGCCTGAGGTTTATCTCTAGCCCTGAGGGTGAATCTCATTTTCCCTGGGTGGAGGTTTGTGCAGACCCAGGACTGGGACTGATTCCAGAGTAGAAGAATCATTGGGTAGAAGCAGCAATGACTAGGGCCAGACTGGGCTCGAGGCCTCCTGTCCAGTTGCTGGTCATGTGTTTGCAGGGTTCAGTGGAAAACATGGAAGAGCAACAGCTTGTGGAAGAGGACTCCCACACCCTCTCTACCACTGTGGGCCCTGTTCAGGAATCTACTGATGTTCAATGCCGTCCTGCATTGCGTGTGACCTTCCACGAGTCCAGGGACCTAGGACGCATGATTGGCCTGAGGAGATCTCCTTCCCGGAAGCCGCCCAGGGTCTGGAGGCCATCTACCCCGATGCCACGCAGGCGTCAGAGATCTCTTCCCCCAGAACCACCCAGGCTCCAAGCACAAGTCACCATGTCCGACTCCTACTTGGAGCACCGGGCCCACGCTAATAGAACCGGCCCATACAACCAGGAGCCAAAGGAGGCTGAGCCCGAGGGTGAGAAGCTGAGGGAGAGTGGAGGTGCATGACAGATTACTGGGAGGGGTTGTTGTCAGACACACTGGGAGCACCCCTAGAGACTGACCAGGAACAAAGACCAGCCTCAGACCACCCATCTGCTGGGCAGCCGGTGGGGAGGACATCCTGTGGTGGGTTTTGGCCTGTGGTTGTGTTCTGTCTTAGAGGAAATCATGAAAATGCAGGCACATGGGTGATCTTTTCTCCTCTAGCAGATCCAGCACTGGCCCAGGAGGCAGAACCGGCTCCTGCTCCACCTGAGGGACATCTGGAGGAGCCAACTGCACAGGCAGACCTGGAGGCTGACTCAGCCCCAGAGGCTGACCCAGCCCTGGAGGCAGACCCAGATCTGGAGGCCGACTCAGCTCTGGAGGCCGACCCAGCTCTGGAGGCCGACCCAACCCTGCAGGTCAACCCAGCTCAGGAGGCCGACCTAACCCTGCACGTCGACCCAGCTCTGGAGGCCGAACGAACCCTGGAGGCCGACCCAGCTCTGGAGGCTGACCGAACCCTGGAGGCTGACCCAGCCCTGGAGGCTGACCCAGCTCTGGACAGGCACCCAAATTCAGAGGCCAAGACACCTTCTGCCGCCCCTGCAGATGCAGCGATGGAGCTGGGACTAGCCTCTGCTGAGCCTCCTGACCACACTGAGGCAGGAAGACCGCTGCCTGTAGAAGTCTCCATTGAACCTGTTCTGGCTTCTCCCAGACAAGGGGCGCTGCCCCTGAATAACACCTCAGGGCCAGCTCGGGAGCCACTTGCTTTCCAATCAGTGCTCTCTGACACATCAGAAGAAATTATTCCTCCACTGCCCTTTGAAAGTCTTCTTTTATTTTCTTTTATTGTTATTTTTTTATTTTCACCTTTGCATCATTTATTTTTTTATTTTATTAATTTTCTCCTGAATTGTTCTGGTTTTATTTGTTTTGTCCTTTGTCTTTTCCTTTTTTTTCCATAGTGTGATTCCCTCTTAGTAAAAAATAAAAGTGATCATTTAGATTTTAAGTTGTGCCATTCCTGAGTGTGAAATACCTTCACCACGCTGTGCAAACACAGCACTATCTCATTGCAGAATATTCCATCACCCAGGATGGAAACTCTGCATCAAAAATACTCAGTCCCACTCCTGCCCCTGGCCACCTTTCCTGTGCTTTCTGTCTCTGCTCCTTTACCTATTCGGATGCTTCTTATCAATGAACTATTATACTAATAGGTTCCTTTTTTGGGTATACTCTCATACATTTAAAAAATAATTTTATCTGAATTACCGATTTTGTCTTTTGAAGGGAAAATCCCAAGTGGAATAGAGACCAGACAAGAAAAAAAAATAATGCCCTTTAGCAAGTGTGTACATCATCTCAGAGTAGAGAACAGGGTGCTGTGTGACTGTGTTATGTGAACCTTCCTATTGTAGTTAAGTCTTGATTTCTGTTCACACAATAATGGGTGGGATTGACCCCCCCCCCCAGCTGGTTGACTATGAGGATTAATCCCAACCAGGGCATATGAGCTGTTCTCGGGTTGACCTCATAAATGTGGCCCAACAGGGTCTGGTGCCTGCCAAGATGTTCCTTTGGGTGTGCTTCTTGTGGACCTAATTGGGTTATGTTCAGATGTGGTCTGAAGACTGCCAACAGGAAGTTCTGGGGTCTCTTGGGAGAAACTCTGGCATAGGGCAATATCAGTCATTGCCTCCAACGACTAGTCATGGGCTACCTATTTGGAGCTACAAAGCAATCAACATTTGTGGCTGCCCCTGCTGGACCTGTACACATGTGGGAAGGCTAGGCTGCATTCCGAGGTTAGCTTCCAAGAATATTGAGACTGGCAGCAACTCAGCCAAAGGTTCAAGGCACCATGAATTCAGCCTCTGCTAGCCAACTGACATTTTGTTTCAGTCCCTGAAAGAGCCTCTGGTGTTACCTGAGTTGCATGAGTAGGTTCTCAGTAAGGTACCAGGTAAAGCTGAGGGCTATTCACCAGTGGTGCTCACAGGTTTAAACTTGGCACAAGTGCTGGGACTGAGGACACTCAGCAAAGGTATCAAGGTACACTAAGGCCCACTGCCAACTGCCAGCTTCTTGGCGCCCACTGAACTTTTTGGTGGGGCAGAGTCTCATGCAATAATGACAGTGAGGCAAGTGGAGCACTCAGGTTACAATAGATTAAGATTTGCTCATGTGAAGGGAGGGCTGTGCACTGGAATGGGGGTGTCAGGCATGTGAGGGGAACCTGGCCCGTGTCTGGAGCCAACAACTCAGTCTCTCCCTGTGCATTTCTGACACCCCCTGAATTTTTCCAAACTAACTCAAGGAACCCTTTAAGAATGTCTGACCACAGGACTAAGATGGATACTCGTGACAGACTACTCCCCAGGGCTAGAGTATGGCATGGTGGTCTAAAGCAGGCATCCCCAAACTATGGCCCATGGGCTGCATGCGGCCCCCTAAGGCCATTTATCCAGCCCCTACTACACGTCCAGAAGGGGCACCTCTTTCATTGGTGGTCAGTGAGAGGAGCACTGTATGTGGTGGCCCTCCAATGGTCTGAGAGACAGTGAACTGGCCCCCTGTGTAAAAGTTTGGGGGCCCCTGGGCTAAAAAAACAGGAGGGTGAACCTAGTGCAGTTCCCAGGCTGATGCCATATGGAGGGGAGTGTTTGCACCAGAAATTATGGTCTCTTAGGGCAGTGTGTGAAATGGACATAGCACAGAGTCCTTGGCAGTTGTCCTTCTGGCCCTCTCTCTATATGACTCCAGTCTGTTCTGGACTGCTGTCTTTTCTCTGGAGCTTCGGATATGTGTTGGTGAACAAGATATTGTGTGCGGGTCCTTAAAGAGGGCACCTAGATGTCTACCAGACCACCCCATGCTGAGGTGAATTGCTCAGATATTTATATTTCTGCAGTCAATCTTATCGATTGCTTTTATAACTTCAGCCTGGCTTACAACCAGTGACCACATAATTATATAACTTGACGGGTAAGAATCCTAAACTGTTATCTCTATATGGGCAACTGATGCTTTTTAAAACCAACCAATAACAGAGACCTGAAGATGTCAGTAGAGCAGGCAGATGCACAGACTCTCAGCTCACACCACCAAACTGGATTACAAATTAACTTAGGGATAATAGGCATGAAAAAACAACTTTGGACTACAAGAATAGCTCTCAAAACCAAGGAGCAAACAGGAAGCCACACGAAACCTGGTAGAAAGCTCCGAGCAGCAGTGGGTATCCCCTGCTTACATTAATGTGGTGGTGGGGTTAGGCTGAGTGCCTAGAAGGGCTCTCACTCCAAGAAAAAGAGCAGAAAATATCACTCACAGCCACTTGCCTGGGGACCTGGGAACGAGGTGTGTTGAAAGGGGTGGCTAGTCTTCCAAAAGGAAAGGGGGGAGAAAGAGACAGATGGTGAGGCATAGAGGAATACATTGGATGACCTGAGAAGCTGACTCATCCAGTGCTGGAGGTGGCCATAGATGGGGGAGGGGTTGATCCTTCCACATAATACAAGTATAAAATGGTTCCAGGTGACCCATCTCCAGACATCTCTCCAGCTACAATCAGCACAATAAGACACAACTAAAAACAAGAAATGGGGAGAAGGAGCAGTAACTCAGGTCTCCATGGAGATCTGAGATACAGTTCCCCCTACTGAAGCTGAGAAAACACCCCACCTCCGGAAAGAGTAACTGGAAGATCAGGCCTTCAAAGTCTCAGGTTATATCCACCATATTCCCTGATACAGTTTCAAATAAGCCCACTGCTGAGATCAGTAAACAAGACTACCACCATGATAAGAAAACTGACAAGAAAACAAATAAATCAAGAGTTCAAAACAGTTCTACTAGAAAATCCAGATCCATCAGAGGATTACAAATAACAGCTGATACCAACCCAAGAAGACATAGAAATAACACAACTGAAAATTGGAGGCAGAAACACCAAGCTTAGACTCAACCAGCTCTACAAACACACCCAAACACACAGATATAATGAGAAGACAGAGAAGTGCAATCCAAATGAAACCACAAGAGAAACCTCCAAGAAATGAACTGAGTGATATGAAAATAACCAAACTTCCAGATGCAGAGTTTAAAATAATGATTGTTAGGATACTTAGGGATCTTAGAACAACAATGGATGGTCATTAGGAACACCTAAATAAAGAAATAGCAAGTATAAAAGGACATTGAAATATTAAAAAGGAATCAGTCAGAGATGACAAATATAATATTAGAAATGAAGACCACAATGGAAGGAATTAAAAACAGGATGGATGAAGCTGAAGATCGAATCAGCGAGTTAGAGGACAAGTTGAATGAAGGCATGCAAGCAGAGCAGAAAAAAGAAAAGAGACTCAAAAATCTGAGGAAACTTGAAGAGAGCTCTGTGACAACATGAAGACAAATAACATCTGCATCATAGGTGTTCCTGAATAAGAGAAACAACAAGGGATAGGGGCTTTGTTCAATCATATTATAGCTGAAAACTTCTGTAAATTAATGTAGGAAAAAGTCTCACAAGTTCAAGAAGCACAGAAAACTCCATTAAAGAGAAACCCATAGAAATCTACCCCAAGATACATCATAATTAAAATACCAAAGCTAAGTGATAAAGAGAAAATATTAAAAGCTGCTAGAGAAAAAAAGCTATCACCTACAAATGAGCCCCCATAAGAATGATATCTGACTTCTCAACAGAAACACTTGAGGCCAGAAAGGAATGGCAAGAAATATTCAAAGCAATGCAGAACAAGATCCTACAACCAAGACTACTTTATCTAGCAAGGCTATCATTTAATATTGAAGGAGAAATAAAAAGATTCCCAGAAAAAAAAACACTCAAGGAATTCATTACAACCAAACCAATGCTGCAGGAAATATTAAGGGGCCTGTGGTAAACAGATCAAAGTGGGAAAAGAATATAGCAAAAAAGGAATACAGTTTTAAAGAATAAAATGGCAATAATCAACTACATATCAATAATAACCTTAAACATAAATGGATTAAATGATCTAATCAAAAGGTATAGGGAAGCTGCATGAATAAGAAAACAGAACCCCTACATATGCTGCCTACAAGAGACAAACCTTAAAACAAAATATGCACATAGACTGAAGGTAAAAGGATGGAAAAAAATATTTCATGCAAATGGAAATGGAAAAAAAGCTGGGATATCAATACTTATATCAGACAAAATGGACTTTAAAACAAAGGCTACAATAAGAGATAAAGAAGGCCACTATATAATGATAAAGGGATCAGTCCAACAAGAAGATATAAGCATTATAAATATCTACACACCTAATATAGGAGGACCTAAATATATAAAGCAGACTTTGATGGATATAAAGGGCATGATCAACAGCAATACTATAATAGTAGGGGATTTCAATAACCCACTAACATCACTAGATAGATCCTCAAGAACAAAAATTAACAAAGTAACAGCAGAGTTAAAGGACACACTAGATCATGGGTTGGGAACCTTTTTGGCTGAGAGAGCCATGAACACTATATATTTTAAAATGTAATTCTGTGAGAGCCATACAATATGTTTTAACACTAAATACAGGTAAATGTGTCCATTTTATGTAAGACTAACCCTTTTAAAGTATCGTAAGTCTCTGAATTCTTTTTAAGAACGTTGTTATGCTGTTGCTAACCAATGATGAATACAGTACTTCTTACTATTAATGCAACTTCTTGTGCTGCATGGTTTGCTGATGGCTTTGTAGTCTGGTTGATACATCATGAGGTTAAGCTTCATGCAGATGTTGAGACTTTTATTTGTTAAACATGATCGTAGGTTGGTCTTAAGTTTTAGATGTGAGAAAGACTGCTCACATTCATATGTAAAGCCAAACATTGTCAGTACAGCAATACTCACATGCTGCAGTGTGTGGTATGTGACAGGAAGTGCGTTCCAAGTTTTGACAATCACCTGGTCTGTGGGTTGAAGTTTTTTCATTTCTCCACCCTTGTGTTTGCTCGCCAACTCTGCTTGCTGTCATACAAGTCTTTCCAAATCTTCATTCAATGACTTGAACTTATTCACCCACATGTCTGAGGCCTTCAGGTCAGCCAATTGTAGCTCAAAATCTCAGATGGAGACACTGGGGATGTAACTCAGTTTGGCACTGTCCACTGCACACTCGTATGGATGGGTGATGAACTTAAAAAGACCAGTGTGCTTACAAAATTCTCCAAAGCGTGCTTTGAATGACTTCAGGAGATTAGATGTGAAGCCCCCTAGCTGCTGGAGATCAAGATGTTGAGCAGGGTCACATGCTGTGCATGCATCTTTAAACTCTCCCAGTTTTCAGCATGTAGTAAACGACCTGTTTCAATGTCAATGATGAAGAGTTCCAGCTTGTTTTCTAATGCAAACACTTTGTATTTGACCATTCATCGATTCAATCTTATCATTGCATATTAGACACACTACAAAACCTGCTCTCTCCACAAAGGCAAATTCCTCTGTCCATTCCTGCTGAAAAGTACGATACTCCTCATCATTTTTTCATTTAACCATCTTCTTCATCAAAAGGGTTTCTGCAATTAGCTAATTGACTACTTGATTAACAGGAGGAAAGTTTACTTCCTGACCTCAGAATGACCTGTGTATGTTACACATTATCCAATAAAAATTTGGTGCTGTCCTGAAGGACAGCTGTGATTGGCTCCAGCCACTGGCAACCATGAACATGAGCAGTAGGAAATAAATGGATTGTAATACTTGAGAATGTTTTATATTTTTAATGTTATTTTGTTTTTATTGAAGATTTGTCTGCAAGCCAGATGCAGCCATCAAAAGTGCCACATCTGGCTTGCAAGTCATATGTTCCTGACCCCTTCACTAGAACAACTGGATTTAATAGATATCTTCAGAACCTTTCACCCTAAAGCAGCAGAACATACATTCTTTTCAAATGTTCATGGTACATTCTCTAGCATAAACCACATGTTAGGGCACAAAAGCAGTCTCAACAAATTTAAGAAGATGAAATCATATCAAGTATTTTCTTGATCACAATAGCATGAAACTGGTAACCAACCACAACAGAAAAACTCTCAAACACATGGAAACTAATTAGCAGGATGTCAAATTACGAATGGATTAACAATGAGATCAAAGAAGAAATAAAAAATTTCCTAGAAACGAATGATAATGAGCATACAGCAACTCAAAATTTATGAGACACTGCAAAAGCAGTCCTGAGAGGGAAGTTCATAGCATTACAGGCATACTTTCAGAAGCTAGAAAAAGCTCAAAAAACAACTTCACCCTGCATCTAAAAGAACTAGAAAAGGACAGCAAGTAAAGCCCAGATGTAGTAGAAGGAAGGAAATAATAAAAATCAGAGCTGAAGTAAATGACATAGAGGCTAAAGAAACAATACAGAGGATCAATAAAACCCTAAAGTCTCAGTCAAAAAACTACTGGACCTCATAAATGAATTCAGCAAGGTGGCAAGATATAAAATTAATACTCAGAAATCAGAGGCATTTTTATACCCCAACAATAAACTGTCAGAGATATTAAGAAAATGATTCCCTTCACTGTTGCAACCAAGAAAATGAAGTACCTAGGAGTAAATTTAACCAAGGAGATTAAAGACTTGGACTTGGAAAATTATACAACATTGATAAAAGACCAAGAAAGATACACACAAGTGGAAGCATATACTGTGCTCATGGTTAGGAAGAATAAACATCATTAAAATGACTATATTACCGAAAGCAATTTATAAATTCAATGCAATACCAATTAAAATACCAATGACATACTCCAAAGATATAGAACACATATTCCAAAAATTTATATGGAACCAAAAAAGAACACAAATAGCCTCAGCAATCTATACTACAAGGCCACTGTACTCAAAATAGCCTGGTCCTGGCATAAGAACAGACATATAGATCAATGGAACAGAACAGAGAACCCAGAAATAAACCGACAGCTTTATGGACAACTTATATTTGACAAAGGAGGTAAAGGCAACAATGGATTAAAGTCAGCCTCTTTAATAAATGGTGTTGGGAAAATTGAACATCTACCTGCAAAACAAATGAAACTAGACCACCAACATATACCATTTACAAAAATAAAGTCAAAATGGATAAAAGACTTAAATGTAAGCCGTGAAACCATAAGCATCTTAGAAGAAAACATAAACAGTAAGGTCTCCAACATCTGTCGCAGCAATATATTTGCCAATTTATCTCCATGGGCAAGTGAAATAAAAGGCAGGATAAACCAGTGGGACTATATCAAACTAAAAAGCTTTTGCACAGCAAGAAAATGAGAACAGAATAAAAGAACAAACCATACAATTGGAGAACAATTTGACAATACATCTGATAAGGGGTTAATAACCAAAATTTATAAAGAACTTGTAAAACTCAACACCAGGAAGACAAAAAATCCAATTTAAAATTTGGCAAAAAAAAAAAAAAAATGAATAGACACTTCTCCAAAGAGGACATACAGATAGCCAATAGGCATATGAAAAAATGCTCAACATCACTAATCATTAGAGAATTGGAAATTAAAACCACAATGAGATGATCACCTCACACCTGTCAGAATGGCACTCATCAACAAAACAACACAGGATAAGTGCTGGCAAGGATGTGGAGAAAAAGGAACTCTCTTGTACAGCTGGTGGGAATGCAGACTGTTGCAGCCACTGTGGAAACCAGTATGGAGATTCCTCAAAATATTAAAAATCAAACTGCCTTTTGACCCAGCTATCCCATTTTTTACTAATATACCCTAAGAACATTATAGCACTGTTCCAAAAGAAGAAATGCACCCCCATGTTTATGGCAGCATTGTTCACAATAGTGAAGATCTGGTAACAGCCCAAGTGTCCATCAGTGGATGAGTGGATTAAAAAGCTTTGGTACATATATACAATGGAATATTATGGGGCTATGAAGAAGAGGGAAATATTACCTTTGCTACAATTTAGAGGGACCTGGAAATTATTATGTTGAGTGATATAAGCCAGGCAGAGAGAGAAAAATATCATATGACCTCAATCATTTGAGGAATCCAAGGAATAATGAGAACTGAAGAATGGAATTGAGACAGAGGAGGGATCAAAGGGACAGAGGAAAAGAGAGTAGAGGGAAAGGGGGATGATAGATAGAATGGGATAAACCTGAAGGGAAGGGGGGAGGGCACTCTAAAAAGTGAGGCAAGGGAGATGTTGAGGGGAATAGGAGGAAGGAGGAGGCATTTGGGGTGACCCTAGAATCTATGTAAACACAATTAATTAAATTTAAAAAATGTTAAACAAAAAGTTTTCTTTTGCAACTTAAAATTTGATATGTTTTATAAAAGAAAGTAGGTGGAGGCTTCTACTGTGATATCAGAACACAGGTATACAAGGTATGATATCTTACCTACTGTGTCATACATGACAAGGTTCTTATTTGTTTCACAATTGACTGATACTGATTTCAAAGCCCTATGACCTCAGATGCTGATGCCACTTCACCTACTGAGCATACATTCAGATCTCTTCTTTTCATCTTTTGGCTGTAGTTGTTGGGATATGTGATTGTAAAACATACATGGAGCAACTGACAATTAAGAATTTCTCTGATCAATTGTGTTGCCATACAAACTGTGCAATTTTGACTTTCATCTTTTATTTAAAGTGTAGGAGGGGAGCCTATAATTCTGTTGCTTTTTTGCACTTGCTTAGTAACAGCCACCTGTACAATTTTTCTGATATTTGTGTCTTTAGTTGTCATTTTGGTAAAATCATCTCACTTTCAGTTCAATATTATAATTTCAAGGAGTCCTGAAATTTACCTTCCCTGATGTTATTGCTTTGTTTAGCATTTATGGAGACTTGTAATTTCTGGGGCTATTGCAATTCCTAGAATCTCTATTTTATTGATTTTTATAGGTTCTTGAAAAGTACAAATATTGATTGTACTGAAAATGTTAAAGATGACTTATACATGCTTACCTGCTATAATTATAGCCCAAAAAGGCCATTAGAGGTTTGAGCTCCTCCAGTTCTATGATTCTCTTATTCCTAGCCCAGTCTAGCTTTTAGCACAGCAGCCAGAGCCAGAGTTGCTTTTTATTAATAGTTAAGGTTTGAGAGCAGCCCAAGATGGCCGACTTGGAGGATTGGGTATCGGATGAGGAGAAGTTGATTCTGGATCGCCTGTAGCTCCAAGAAGGTTGCCGAGGGCCAGTCAAGAGCAGTGACTCCCAATGGTCTTTGCCAGTTTCCAGCCTGTGAGTTCCAGGGCCGGTACATCCAGTGGCCAGATACAGAGCATCAGTTCAAGACCTAACAACCATAGTTAGAGTGGTATCTTAAGGAAAGGCTCCTCACACTTGACCCAGCTAAGGCATAGAAAACGTTGTCACAAACAGCAAAAAGAGCAGTAGCAACAGACAAGTAGCCCACAGCAGATTACAAACAGCTGAAGCCATCCCAGGAAGATTTGGAAATTACACAACTGAAAGCTGGAGTCAGACAACACCAACCCTATACTTAGCTACACAAACAACATATTTGAAGGAGCAGTCTATATTGAGACAAAATGGGAAGACAGGGAAGTGCAATTCAAATGAATCAACTAGAGGAATCCCCAGAAAAAGAATTAAATGAAATGAAAATAACTAAGATGCTGGATGCAGAGTTTAGAATAATGATTGTGAGGATGCTCAAGGATCTTAGAGCAACCATAGGTAGACAACATGAGCACCTAAACAATGAGATATCTGGCATCAAAAAGGACGTTGATCATAAAAAATAATCAGATAGAAATAATAAACACAATATCAGAAATGAAGACTACACTACAAGGAATGAAAAGCAGGCGGGATGAAAAAGAGGATTAAATGAGTGATTTAGAGGACAAGATAAGCAAAAGCATGGAAGCAGAACAGCAAAAAAAAAAGAGGATCAAAATGTCTGAGAAAACTCTAAGAGAGCTTTGTTACAATAGGAAGAGAAACAACATCTGCATCATAGGGGGTCCTGAAGGAGAAGAGAAAGAACAAGAGATAGAGAATCTGATTGAAGAAATCATAGCTAAAAATGTCCCCAAATTGATGCAGGATAAAGTCACACACGTTCAAGAAGCACAGAGAATCCCATTAAAAAGGAACTCAAATAAACCTAAACGAAGACACATCATAATTAAAAAACCAAAGCTAAGAAATAAAGAAAGAATACTAAAAGCTGCAAGAGGAAAGCAGTCAGTCACCTACAAAGGAGCCCCCAAAGGATGACATTCGACTTCTCAACAAAAACACTTGAGGTGAGAAGGGAATGGCAAGAAATATTCAAATTAATGCAGAACAAGATCCTACAACCAAGACTTCTTTATCCGGTAAGGCTATTGTTTAAAATAGAAGGAGAAATAAAAAGCTTCCCTTACAAAAAAAAAAAAAAACCCTCAAGGAATTTATTACAACCAAACCAATGATGTAAGAAATGTTAACGGTCCTGTTGTAAACAGAACAAGGGGGTGGGAGTGGGGAATCTAGTAAAGAGGAATATAGATTTAAGATTTTAGAAATGCATCCAAATTGAAAAAGAAGAAGTAAAACTATCATTATTTTCTGATGGTATGATACTGTACCTAGAAAACTCTAAAGTCTCAGTAAAAAAACTACTGGATCTAATCAATGAATTCAGCAAGGTGGCAGGATATAAAATTAATATTCAAAAACCAGTGGCATTTTTATACACCAACAATGAACTGTCCAAAAGAGAAATTAAGAAAACAATTCCCTTCACTACTGCAACAACAAAGAAAGTACCTAGCTGTAAATTTAACAAAGGAGGTTAAAGACTTGTACTCAGAAAATTATAAAACATTGATAAGAGAAATCAAGAAACATAACCAAATCAAAAATGAGCAAAAGAAATGAATAGACACTTCAAAGAGGACATTCAGATGGCCAATAGGCAAAAGAAAAAATGTTCAACATCACTAATCATTAGAGAAATGCAAATTAAAACCACAATGAGATATCACCTCACACCAGTCAGAATGACACATTAATAAAACAAAATATAATAAGTGCTGGTGAGGATGTGGAGTAAAGGGAATCCTCCTGCACTGCTGGTGGGATGCAGATTGGTGCAACCACTGTGGAAAATAGAGATTCCTCAAAAAATTAAAAATGGAAATGCCTTTGGACCCAGCCATCCCACTTTTAGGAATATATCCTAAGAACAACAAATCACTGATTCAAAAGAAGAAATGCACCCCTATGTTTATGGCAGCATTGTTTACAATAATGAAGACCTGGATACAGCCCAAGTGTCCTTCAGTGGATGAGTGGATTAAAAAGCTGTACTACATATACACATGAAATAGTATGGGGCCATGAAAAAGAAGGAAATACTACCATTTGCAACAACATAGATGGACCTGGAAACTTATGTTAAGTGACATAAGCCAGGCAAGAAATAAAAATATCATATGACCTCACTCATATGAGGAATCCAATGAACAATGTGAACTGAGGAACAGAATAGAGGCAGAGTAGGGATCAAAGAGACCAGTGGGAAAGTGGACAGAGGGAAAGGGGTTGAGAGGATGAGATCAGAGAAGAGAAAGAGCTTGGTGAAATTATATATACATAATAGCATTATAGAGAGCAGAAGAGCAAATCCTGGAGGAAAGTGGGGAGGGTGTTAGGGGGAGGGGGCAAGAAGGAGGTTGAGGGGAATTCAGGGGTGTGGAAGGATGTATTCGGTGGGACACTTGAATCTATGTAAACACAATAAATTTAAATCAATAAAAAAAATAAGAAATCATGAAGTGTGAGATGGATAGAAATTCTAGAACATAAAGATTCCTATAAAATGTACTGCAGTTAAATAGTATTTGTTTGCATACTTTTCAATGGATAATGGTGGGTTTTGAGTCATTACATTGCTTGAGATGTATTTAAAAAAAATAGTTAAGGTTCATCAGCGTAAATTGCTTTTAGGGTGCTCCTTGGTGTGAATAATGCTATTTGATATTATGATTTGTAGCAAACAACGGAGACATGCAACGATGTAGTAGCCTGTGTTTGGTTATTGCCACAAGGGAGCTGAAGGGCTTTTAAATAAACTATGTATGATCTACTTACATGAGGTGCTATTTAAGTGTTACACATTACAGGCAAATGTATTTAAAGGAAGCCCAATGCATCAGTTGAGATTTCCAGAGCCAATCTAAAGATCAGCTCTGGAATAAAGACAGCTGAAACAATGATAGACACAAACAAGGTGAAGGAGGGCCCATATTTAACTGAAGATGGGTTTAACCAATGTTTAGCTGGGGTTACCTCACTGAATGTAATCTTTGTAAATATATTTTCTTATATCAGCTTAACCCACAGTCTGCTCACTTCCCAACTGACCTACGCGGGTCTAATTGACAAGATCTTTCTCAGTTCAGCGATCCAAGACAAGAGGCATGATACTCTTTAGTGCCTCTTGCTAAAGGGGTGGGGGCAACTTCTGATTGACAGAGCTTTCATACTCAGGGATATAGGCAAAAAAGAGGGACCTGTGCTGCAGGCAGAGACTAGGGCATCTTCTTCCCAGCCAAAATAGGTTACAAAGTGCAGAAAGCCTGGGGAGAGTGGTCCCACAGAGTGCTAGGCGTGCTGAACAGGCCTAGTGGCTCATGAAAAGTCACCTTGAGAGTGATTGGCTCCCAGCCACGCCTGATTATGCTGGTGGCTCTGACTGACAGAATCTTACCCAGAGCCCTGCATTGAATGGGGATAGAGTAGAGATTTGCCAGCTCTTTGAACCTCTTACTCCCCAGGCAGAGGCAGCAGCAACCGCATAGCTGGTTCACCAGACTGCTAATTCAGGAAGGGGAGACTAGGAGATAGGCTCCGGGAAAACGGACTCTCTCATTGTCGGAGCCTGCAAACGCTAACAAGCCTTGACTACCAATGATACTGAAGCCAAATATATGACATTGCTGTAGAGTCTCATCAACTGCAAAGCCCTACCTAAGCGTGCCACAGGGGCAGACCCTGGGATACAGAGTTACCAACCAGGAAGAGGGAAGGAAATAAAAAGGAAGAAATTAACCTCTCAAAATCAAGAAAAATTCACAGACTTTATAACTTGTTCCACTATTTTTTTCTTTTGTTTTTTTTATCTTCTTGCCTTTATTATTATTATTTCTATTTCCTCCACTTTGGTCCTTTTATTCTCTGCCCATCTTATTTTTTTCTTTTTCTTGAACTACACTACCCATAAGTGTTACATTTTATTTCTTTTCTTCTCCCTTACTCTCCATGAGGATTACACTCCAAAACCATTAACTCTCTATCTCTTTTTGTTTTTTCTTTTTGTTTTTTCTTCCTTTCATTTTCCTCTTTTTCTTATTTCTCCCTTTCTATTAGTTTCTTCTTTTCTCCTTTTACTTTTCCTCTCATTCAATTCTCAATCAGGAACAAATTATTTAATTTGGGACTCAGGGTTTTTTTTTGTGGCATTTTGGGTGCTTTTTACTTTGCTTTTTGAACTCATTAGCATTCCTCCCAACCCAGGATTTCCATTCCATTTAGTCTTTGCTCCACTTAATACAATAGATTTTTTTCCCTTTTTCCTATTTCCCTCTTATCACTCTCATTATATCTTAGTTGACCATCACTTATAAGCAAATCATTTTATACTTGACCCAGATTTTTTTTCTTTTTTGCATTTTGTGAGTCCCTACTTCCTTTCTTGCCCCTTGAACACTTCCCCTCAACTCAGGCCCTCCCTTATTGGCAGTTTTTGTTCCATTTAGCAAAATATAATTCACAGGTCATCACGATATTTTTCTAAGGAGGAAGGGAGAGGAGGGGAAAAGAAGAAAGAAAAGGGGGAAAAATAATAAATTATTTTTGATTGCTTTGTGGGTTTTTTTCTTTTTTCCAAAATATTTTCCATTTTTTTTTCTTTACTTTTTTCTTTTTTCTTTTTTTTACTTTTTATTTTTTATTAATTCTCATTAGTGCTAATCAACAAGATCACCATCAGATGCCATTAAGAAAAAGGAAATCAAATATCATGGATACAAAAGATAGAAAAGTAACACAGATAGATGTGGAAAAATCTATGGAGACAAAATTTAATATATTGGAAAATTTGGAGCTAAATAACAGAGAATTTAAAATAGAAATTCTAAAAATACTCAGAGATATACAAGAAAACACAGAAAGGCAATTTAGGGAGCTCAGAAAACAACTCAATGAACACAAAGAATATATTTCCAAGAAAATTGAAACTATAAAAAAAATCAAACAGAGATGAAAAACTCAATTCACGAGCTGAAAAATGAGGTAAAAAGCTTAGCTAATAGAACAGTCCAGATAGAAGGTAGGATTAGTGAAATAGAAGATAAGCAACTTGAGGCACAACAGAGAGAAGAAGAAAGAGACTCAAAAATTAAAAAATGAGAAAGCCCTACAGGAGCTGTCTGACTTCATCAAAAAGAATAACATATGAATAATAGGTATATCAGAGGGAGAAGAGAGAGAAAATGGAATGGAGAATATATTCAAACAAAAAATAGATGAGACCTTCTCAAGCCTGTGGAAAGAAGTAAAGCCTCAAATTCAAGAAGCAAACAGAACATTGAGCTTTCTTAACCACAATAAACCTACTCCAAGGCACATCATAATGAAGATTGCACAAACCAATGACAAAGAAAAAATTCTCAAGGCAGCCAGGGAAAAGAAGAATACAACATATAAAGGAAGGCATATTAGATTATCATCAGATTTCTCAGCAGAAACTCTACAAGCTAGAAGAGAGTATACCCCAATATTTAAAGTCTTGAAAGAGAGGAACTTTGAGCCAAGAATACTATACCCATCAAAGCTATCCTTTAAGTATGAAGAAGAAATAAAAACATTCACAAATACAGAAAAGATGAGGGAATTTATCATCAGAAAGCCCCCACTCCAGGAAATACTAAAGGGGGTTTTCCAACCAGATTAAAAGAGCAAAACAAAACAAAACCACAAGTAAAAGCTCCACCAAGAACACAATAAAGCCAAATTTAAATTGTGACAACAAAAAAAAAAGGGGGAGGGGAGAGGATGAAGATTAATAGTAGTAAAGGACAATGGAGTGCAAAAGTACTCACAAGATAGTGCACTACAATGAACAGGTTAGGAACCCTTTTCATTACTTAATGTTAACCACCATTGAAAAAACCACCACAGAAGCTCATGATTTAAAAAAGATAGCAATAGAGAAAAGATGTATGGAATACAACCAAATAGAAACAAAAGGTAGAAAAACGAAAGAGAAGGATCAAACAAGACACAAAACTAACAGAAAGCAATCTATAAAATGGCAATAGGTAACTTACAAGTGTCAATAATTACACTAAATGTAAAGGGATTTAACTCGCCAATAAAAAGGCAGAGAGTAGCAGAATGGATTAAAAAAGAAAATCCAACTGTATGCTGCCTACAAGAAACTCATCTAAGCAACAAGGTTAAAAAACCAATTCAAAGTGAAAGGCTGGAAAACAATACTCCAAGCAAATAACATCCAAAAAAAAGCAGGCATAGCAATACTCATATCTGATAAAGCTGACTACGAGACAGCAAAAGTACTCAGAGACAAAAATGGTCATTTCATAATGATTAAAGGGATACTGAATCAAGAAGACATAACAATTCTTAATATATATGCACCAAACCAAGGAGCACCAAAATATATAAGACAGCTACTTATTGACCTTAAAACAAAAATTGACAAAAATACAATCATACTTGGAGACCTCAATACACCACTGACGGCTCGAGATTGGTCATCCAAACTGAGAATCAATAAAAATATATTGGCCTTAAACAAAACACTAGAGCTCCTGGATATGATAAACATCTACAGGACATTTCATCCCAAAGTGACAGAGTATACATTTTTCTCCAGTGTACATGGATCATTCTCAAGAATTGACCATATGTTGGGCCACAAAAACATCAGCAAATTCAGAAAAATCAAAGTTGTACCAAGCATATTTTCTGATCATAAAGCCTTGGAACTAGAATTTAACTGCAAAAAAAACCCCAAAACAAACAAACAAACAAAAAAAAAACAAAAAAAAAAACAAGAAAAGAAAAAGAAAAAAACCCCACAAAAATGTGGAAACTAAACAACATACTTTTAAAAAATGAATGGGTCAAAGAAGAAATAAGCACAGAGACCAAAAGATATATAAAGACAAATGAAAATGGCAATACAACATATCAGAATCTATGGGATGAAGCAAAAGCACTGATAAGAGGGAAGTTCATATCACTTCAGGCATATATGAACAAACAAGAGAGAGCTCAAGTGAACCACTTAACTTCACACCTTAAAGAACTGGAAAAAGAAGAACAAAGACAACCAAAAACCAGCTGAAGAAAGGAGATAATAAAAATCAGAGCATAAATAAATAAAATAGAGATCAGAAAAACTACAGAAAAAAATTTATAAAACAAGGAGCTGGTTCTTTGAAAAGATCAACAAAATTGACAAACCCCTGGCAAGACTTACCAAGGAAAAAAGAGAAAGAACTCATATAAACAAAATCCAAAATGAAAGAGAAGAAATCACCACGGACATCGTAGATATACAAAGAATTATTGTAGAATACCATGAAAAACTTTATGCCACTAAATTCAACAACCTAGAAGAAATGGATTAATTCCTAGAACAATGCAACCTTCCTAGACTGAGTCAAGAAGAAGCAGAAAGCCTAAACAGACCTATTAGTAGAGAAGAAATAGAAAAAAACTATTAAAAACCTCCCCAAAAATAAAAGTCCAGGCCCAGATGGCTATACTAGCAAATTTTATCAAACATTCAAAGAAGACTTGGTTCTTATTCTACTGAAAGTCTTCCAAAAAATTGAAGAAGAAGCAATACTTCCAAACACATTTTATGAGGTCAACATAACCCTCATACCGAAACCAGGCAAGGATGGCACAAAAAAAGAAAACTACAGACCAATATCTCTAATGAATACAGATTCTAAAATACTAAACAAAATACTAGTAAATTGAATATAACAATATATTAAAAAATAATACATCATGATCAAGTGGGATTCATCCCAGAATCTCAAGGATGGTTCAACATATGTAAAACGGTTAACATAATACAACATATCAACAAAACAAAGAACAAAAACCACATGATCTTTTCAATAGATGCAGTAAAGGCATTCTATAAAATACAACACAATTTTATGTTTAAGACTCTCAAAAAAATGGGTATAGAAGAAAAATATCTCAACATGATAAAGGCCATATATGATAAACCATCAGCTAACATTATATTAAATGGCACAAAACTGAAGGCTTTCCCCCTTAAATCAGGAACAAGACAGGGTTGTCCAGTCTCTCCACTCTTATTTAATGTGGTGCTAAAGCTTCTAGCCAGAGCAATCAGACAAGACAAAGAAATAAAAGGCAACCATATCGGAAAAGCTTCTGTAAAGCTATCACTTTTTGCAGATGATATGATCCTATACATCGAAAACCCCAAAGAATCCACAAAAAGACTACTAGAAACAATAAACCAATACAGTAAGGTCGCAGGATACAAAATTAACATACAAAAGTCCATAGCCTTTCTATATGCCAACAATGAAACATTTGAGAACAAACTTAAAAAAATAATCCCCTTCACGATTGCAACAAAAAAAATAAAATACCTAGGAATAAACATAAAAAAGAATGTAAAGGACTTATATAATGAAAACTACAGACCATTGTTAAGGGAAATCGAGAAAGATACAATGAGATGGAAGAATATTCCTTCTTCTTGGTTAGAAAGAATAAATATAATCAAGATGGCCATATTACCCAAAGCAATATACAAATTTAATGCAATTCCCATCAAAATTCTAATGATATTTTTTAAAGAAATGGAACAAAAAAATCATCAGATTTATATGGAACTATAAAAATCCCCAAATAGCCAAAGCAATCCTAAAGAAAAAGAATGAAGCTGGGGGCATTACAGTACCTGACTTCAAACTATATTATAGGGTCACGACAATCAAAACAGCATGGTATTGGCAGAAAAATAGACACTCAGACCAACGGAACAGAATAGAAAGCTCAGAAATAAAACCACATATATATAGTCAAATAATTTTTGATAAAGGGGCAACAACACACAATGGAGGAAAGAAAGCCTCTTCAACAAATGGTGCTGGGAAAACTGGAAAGCCACTTGCAAAAGAATGAAACTGGACTACAGTTTGTCCCCTTGTACTAAAATTAATTCAAAATGGATCAAAGATCTAAATATAAGACCTGAAACAATAAAGTACATAGAAGAAGACATAGGTTCTAAACTCATGGACCTAGGTTTTAAAGAGCATTTTATGAATTTGACTCCAAAGGCAAGAGAAGTGAAGGCAAAAATTAATGAATGGGACTACATCAGACTAAGAAGCTTTTCCACAGCAAAAGGAACTGACAACAAAACAAACAGACAGGCAACTAAATGGGAGACAACATTTTTAAGCAACAGCACAGATAAGGGCCTAATATTCAAAATATACAAAGAACTCATAAAACTCAACAACAAACAAACAAACGATCCAATAAAAAAATGGGAAGTGGACATGAACAGACAATTCTCCCAGGAAAAAATAAAAATGGCCAACAGATATATGAAAAGATACTCATCTTCATTAGTTATTAGAGAAATGAAAATCAAAACTACAATGAGATACCACCTCACACCTGTTAGATTAGCTATTATTAACAAGACAGGTAATAGCAAATGTTGGAGAGGCTGGGAAGAAAAAGGAACACTAATTCACTGTTGGTGGGAATGTAAAGTAGTACAACCATCATGGAAGAAAGTATAGTGGTTCCTCAAAAAACTGAATATAGAACTACCTTATGACCCAACAATCCCTCTACTGTGTATATACCCCCAAAACTCAGAAACATGGATATGTAAAGACACATGCAGCCCCATTTTCATTGCAGCATTGTTCACAGTGACCAGGACATGGAAACAACCAAAAAGCCCTTCAATAGAAAAGTGGATAAAAAAGATGTGGCACATATACACTATGGAATACTACTCAGTCATAAGAAATGATGACATCAGATCATTTACAGCAAAATGGTGGGATCTTGATAACATTATACGAAGTGAAGTAAGTAAATTAGAAAAAATCAGGAACTGCATTATTCCATACATAGGTGGGATATAAAAGTGAGACTAAGAGACATTGATAAGAGTGTGGTGGTTACATGGGTGGGGGGAGAGGGAGGGGGAAAAGGGGAGGGGGAGGGGCACAAAAAAACTAGATAGAAGGTGACAGAGGACAATCTGACTTTGGGTGATGGGTAAGCAACATAATTGATTGACAAGATAACCTGGACATGTTTTCTTTGAACATATGTACCCTGATTTATTGATGTCACCCTAGTAAAAGTAAAAAAATAAGTAAAAAAGATCTGGAACAATGCAGGTTTCCCCCTTTCACCACTTTTATTCAACATAGTTCTGGAAGTCCTAGCCACAGCAATCAGAGAAGAAGAAAAAATAAAAGGCATTCAAACTGGAAAAGAAAAAGTAAAACATCATTATTTGCTGATGACATGATATTTATTGTATATAGAAAACCCTAAAGTCTCAGTCAAAAAACTACTAGACCTGATAAATAAATTTGGCAAGGTGGCAGCATATAAAATTAATATTCAGAAATTAGTGGCATTTTTTATACACCAACAATAAGCTGTCTGAAAGAGAAATTAAGGAAACAATTTTCTTCACTATTGAAACAACAACAAAAACATAAAGTACCTAGGAGTAAATTTAACCAAGGAGGTAAAGAACTTGTACTTGGAAAATTATAAACATTTAAAAGAGAAATCAAAAAAGATACAAACAAGTGGAAGCATATACCGTGTTCATGGATAGGATGAATAAACATAATTAAAATGTCTATATTACCCAAAGCAATCTATAAATTCAATGTAATTTTTATTAAAATACCAATGGCATACTTCAAAAATATAAAACAAATATTACACCCCAATTTTTAAAAAATTTTATTTACACAATTAATTTTAATGAGGTGACATTGATCAATTAGAGTACACAGATTCAGATCATTTTGACATTTCATTATGTTGTATACGCATCACTCAAAATCAAATTGTCTTCCATCACCTTTTATTTGGTTTTTTGTTATACCTCTTCCCTCCCCCACCCTTCCCTCTTCTTCCCCACCCCAGTAACCACTGAACTCTTGTTTATGTTCATGAGACTCAATTTTGTGTCCCATATATGTATGGAATTATACAGTCTTAGTTTTTTTCTCATTTACTTATTTCACTTAGTATAATGTTATCAAGATCCATCCATGTCTTCATAAATGATCCTATGTCATCATTTCTTATGGCTGAGTAGTATTCCATAGTATGTATGTACCACATCATCTTTATCCAATCTTCTATTAAAGGGCTTTTTGGTTGTTTCCATGTCTTGGCCACTGTGAAAAATATTGCAATGAACATGGGGGTACATTTGTCTTTATGTACCAATGCTTTTGAGCTTTGGGGGTATATACCCAGTAGAGAGATTGCTGGGTCATATGGTAGTTTTATTCTTAATTTTTTGAGGAACCATAATACTATCTTCAATAATGGTTGTACTACTTTACATTTCCACCAACAGTAAATGAGTGTTTCTTTTTCTCCACATCCTCTCCAACACTTATTATTACCTGTCTTGTTGATAAAAGCTAGTCTAACAGGGGTGAGGTGGTATTTCACTGTAGTTTTGATTTGCATTTCTCTAATAGCTAGTGAAGATATTAATCTTTTCATATATCTATTGGCCATTTGTATTGTATTTCTTCCTGGGAGAAGTGTCTGTTCATGTGCTCTTCCCATTTTTTATTGAATTGTTTGCTTTTTTGTTGTTGAGTTTCGTGATTTCTTTGTATATTTTGGATATTAGGCCCTTATCTGAGCTGTTGCTTGAAAATGTTGTCTCCCATTTAGTTGCCTGTTTTGTTGTCAGTTTCTTTAGCTGTGCAAACGCTTCTTAGTCTGATGTAGTCACATTCATTTATCTTTGCCTTCACTTCTTTTGCCTTTGAAATAAAATTCATAAAATATTCTTTATGGGCAAGGTCCATGAGTTTAGTACCTATGTCTTCTTCTATGTAATTTATTATTTCAAGTCTTATATTTAGGTCTTTGATACATTTTGAATTAATTTTGGTACAAGGGGACAAACTGTAGTCAAGTTTCATTCTTTTGCACATGGCTCTCTAGTTTTCCCAGCACCATTTATTAAAGAGGCTTTCCTTTCTCCATTGTGTGTTTTTGGCTCTTTTATCAATGATGATTTGACCATATATATGTAGTTTTATTTCTGGGCTCTGTATTCTGTTCCATTGGTCTGAGTGTGTATTTTTCTGTCAATACAATGCTGTTTTGATTATTATAGCTCTATAACATAATTTGAAGTTAGGTATTGTAATGCCACCAGCTTTGTTCCTTTTCCTTAGGATTACTTTGACTATTCAGAATTTTTTATAGTTCCATATAAACCTGATGACTTTTTATTCCATTTCTTTAAAAACTGACATTAGGGCCCTGGCCAGTTGGCTCAGTGGTAGAGCGTTGGCCTGGCATGCAGAAGTCCTGGGTTCGATTCCCAGCCAGGGCACATAGGAGAAGCGCCCATCTGCTTCTCCACCCCTCCCCCTCTCCTTCCTCTCTGTCTCTCTCTTCCCCTCTTGCAGCCGAGGCTCCATTGGAGCAAAGATGGCCCGGGCGCTGAGGATGGCTCCTTGGCCTCTGCCCCAGGCACTAGAGTGGCCCTGGTCATGACAGAGCGATGCCCCGGAGGGGCAGAGCATCGCCCCCTGGTGGGCAGAGCATAGCCCCCTGGTGGGCGTGCCGGGTGGATCCCGGTCGGGCGCATGCGGGAGTCCGTCTCTCCCCGTTCCTAACTTCAGAAAAATAAAAAAAAATTAAAAATTAAAAACTGACATTAGGATTTTGATGGGAATTGCATTAAACTTGTATATTGATTTGGGTAATATGATCATTTTGACTATATTTATTCTTCCTATCCAAGAACAAAAAATAATATATTTTTTTAATTTCAATGTATCTTTTTCAATTTTCCTTAACAATGCTTTGTAGTTTTTATTATATAGGTTCTTAATTCTTTGTTTTGTTAATTCCTAGGTATTTTGTTGTTGTTGTTGCAAGTGTAAAAAAGATTATTTTTTTGAGTTCATTTTCTGATGTTTTATTGTTGGCATATAGAAAAGCAATAGACTTCTGTATATTAATTTGTATCCTGTGACCTTACTGTATTGGTTTATTGTTTTGAATAGTTCTTTTGTGAAGATTTTGGGGTTTTCGATGTACAGGATCATATCATCTGCAAAAAGTGAAACCTTTACTTCTTCTTTCCCAATATAAATGCCTTTTATTTCTTTCTCTTGTCTGATTGCTCTGGCTATGACTTCCAGCACTATGTTGAATAAGAGTGGAGAGAGTGGGCAGTCTAGTCTTGTTCTGATTTTAGCGGAAAAGTTTTCAGTTTTTTACCATTTAATATGATGTTAGCTGATGGTTTTACATAAATGACCTTTATTATGTTGAGATATTTTTCTTCTATACCTATTTTGTTGAGTGTTTTAAACATAAAATGATGTATTTTATAGAATGCCTTTTCTGCATCTATTGATAAGATCATGTGGTTTTTGTTCTTTGTTTTGTTGATATGGTGTATTACATTAACTATTTTACATATGTTGAAACATCCTTGTGATTCCAGGATGAATCCCACTTGATCATGATGAATTATTTTTTTAATGTGTTGTTGTATTCAATTTGCTAGTATTTTGTTTAGAATTTTAGCATCTGTATCATTAGAGATAGTGGTCTGTAGTTTTCTTTTTTTGTGTTGTCCTTGCCAGGTTTTGGTATGAGGGTTATGTTGACCTCATAAAATGTGTTTGGAAGTATTGCTTCTTCTTCAATTTTTTGGAAGACTTTGAGTAGAATAGAAACCAAATCTTTATTGAATGTTTGATAGAATTCACTAGTATAGCTGTCTGGCCCTGGACTTTTATTTTTTGGGAGGTTTTTGATAGTTGTTTTTATTTCCTCCCTGCTTATGAGTCTGTTTAGGCTATCTACTTCTTTGTGACTCAGTCTAGGAAGATTGTATTGTTCTAGAAATTTATCCATTTCTTCTAGTTTGTTAAATTTGGTGGCATATAGTTTTTCATAGTACTCTAAAAATATTCTTTGTGTATCTATATCTGTAGTGATTTCTTCTCTTTTATTTTGGATATTGTTCATATGAGTCCTTTCTCTTTTTTACTTAGTGAATCTTGCCAAGGGTTTGTCAATTTTGTTGATCTTTTCAAAGAACCAGCTCCTTGTTTTATTGATTTTTTTCTATAGTTTTTTTGTTCTCTATTTCATTTATTTCTGCTCTGATTTTTATTATTTCCTTTCTACTTCTGCTTTTAGGTTGCCTTTGTTCTTCTTTTTCTAGTTCCTTAACATGTGATGTTAAGTGGTTCACTTGGGCTCTTTCTTGTTTGTTCATATAAGGATGTAGTGATATGAACATTTCTATTATTACTACTTGTGCTGCATCCCAGAGATTCTGATATGTCATATTTTCATTTTCATTTTTCTGTATGTATATTTTGATCTCTGCTTTTATTTCTTCTTTGATACACCCATTTTTTAGAAGTACAGCGGTACCTTGAGATACAAATTTAATTCATTCTGTAACTGAGCTCGTAAGTCAGTCAACTCGTATATCAAACTGCCAATACCGGACCTTGCACCAATGCGCCAACTAGCAGCAGCTTCCCAAATTACAACTTATATCTCGGAATTTTGCTTGGATCTTGAACTGAGTCACAGCTCATATCTTTAAAAAGTTTGTATGTTGGTCTGTTTATATCTTAAGGTACTACTGTATGTTGTTTAATTTCCACATTTTTGTGGGTTTGTTTACTTCTTTTTTGCAGTTGAATTCTAGTTTCAAAGCTTTATGGTCAGAGAATATGCTTGGTATAATTTTAATCTTTTTGAATTTGTTAGTGTTAGTTTTGTGACTCAACATATGGTCAATTTTTAAGCATGTTCTATGTATACTGGAGAAAAATGTATACTCTGGCATTTTGGGATGAAATGTCCTATAGATGTCTATTATATCCAGTTGTTGTAGTGTTTTGTTTAAGGCCCATATTTCCTTATTGGTTTTCTATATGGATGAACAATCTAGAGACATTGCTGTGTATTCAGGTTTCCAAGTAAGATTTTATTGTCAGTATTTATTTTTACATCAGTTAATAGATGTCTTATATACTTTGGTGCTCCTTGGTTTGGTGTAAATATATTAAGAAGTGTTATATCTTCTTAATTCAGTGTTCTCTTTATCATTATAAAATGACCATCTTTGTCTCTGATTACCTTTGTTGTCCTGTAATCAGCATTGTTAGATATGAGTATGGCTATACCTGCCTTTCCTTGGATGTTATTTTCTTGGATAATTATTTTTCAACCTTTCACTTTGAATTTGTTTTTATCCTTGTAGCTTAGATGTGTTTCTTGAAGGCAGCATATAGTTGTATTTTTTTTTTGATCCACTCTGCTACTCTGTGTCTTTTTATTGGTGTGTTAAATCCATTTACATTTAATGTAATTATTGACACTTGAGGGTTTCCTATTGCCATTTTATATATTGCTTTCTGATAGCTCTGTATCTTGTTTGGTTCTTCTCTTTTGTTTTTCTGTCATTTGGTTTTCTTTGGTTGTATTCCATACTTCTTTCTTCTGTTTCTTCTTTCTTTAAGCCATGTGTTTTTGTAGTGGTTTTTCAGGGTTGGTTACCCTTAGGTAATAAAAAGGATATATATTATATTCATTGTAGTACATTATCTCATGAGTGCCTCTGCATTCCATCCTCCTTTGCTGCTGTTAATCTTTTTCCTCTCCCCTTTTTTGTTTTTGTTGTCATAGATTAATCTTGTTTTTATTGTGATCTTGTTGGAGCTTTTACTTGTAATTTTGTTTTGTTTTGTTCTTTGTATCTGGTTGGATAATGCCCTTTTGTATTTCCTGAAGTGAAGTTTTCTGCTGATAAATTCCCTCATCTTCTCTATATCTGTGAATGTTTTTATTTCCCCTTTGTATTTGAAGGATAGCTTTGATGGATATAGTATTCTTGGATGGAAGTTCTTATCTTTCAGTACTTTAAATATTGGGGTCCACTCCCTTCTGGTTTGCACAGTTTCCTCTGGGAAATCTGATGATAGCCTAATGGGCCTTCCTATATATGTTGTATTCTTCTTTTCCCTGGCTGCCTTGAGGATTTTTTTGTCATTGATTTGTGATAATTTCATTATGATGTGTCTTGGAGTAGGTCTGTTTGGGTTTGCTTCTTGGATTCGAGACTCTAATTCTTTCCTCATTCTTGGGAAGTTCTTGTCAATTATTTGTTTAAACATGTTCTCCATTTCATTTTCTTTCTCTTCTCCTTCTGATATACCCATTATTCTTATATTGCTCTTTCTGATAAAGTCAGACCATTCCTGTAGGGCTTTCTCATTTTTTAAAAATTTTTGAGTCTCTATCCTCTTTTCTCTGTAGTATCTCTAGTTGCCTGTCTTTTGTGTCACTAATTTTCACCTCTATCTGACCTATTCTATTAGCTAAAATTGTTACCAAATTTTTCAGTTCATGTATTGAGTTTTTCATCTCTGTTTGGTTCCTTTTTATAGTTTCAATTTCCTTGGTGAAGTATTCTTTTTGTTAATTGAATTGTTTTTTGGGCACAAAAATTTGCCTTTCTGTGCTTTCTTGTATTTCCCTGAGTATTTTTAGGACTTCTATTTTTAATTCTTTGTCATTTAACTCCAAGATTTCCAAGCAATTGAAATTTTTTTCTAGAGATGTTTCATCATCAATCTGAGCTACATCTCTGTCTTTTGTATCCATGATATTTTATATCTTTTTCCTTAATGGCATTTGAGAGTGGTATTGTTAAAAATGGAACTGCCTTTTGACTGAGCTATCCCACTTTTAGGAATATATCCTAAGAATACCAAATCACTGATTCAAAAGAAGATATGCACTTTCTTGTTTATTGGAGTATTGTTTATAATAGCAAAGATCGGGAAACAGCCCAAGTGTCTGTCAGTAGACTAGTGGATTAAAAATCTGTGGTACATATACACAATGAAATATTATGTGGCTATGAAAAAGGAGGAAATCTTACCTTTTGTGACAGCATGGATGGACCTGGAGATTATTATGCTAAGTGAAATAAGCCAGACAGAGAAAGAAATATATCATATGATCTCATATATATGTACAATCTAATGAACAAAGTGAACTGAGGAAAGGAATAGAGGCAGAGATGGGGTCACAGGGACCAGAGGGACAGCAATCAGAGGGAAGGAGGATGAGGGGATGTGATCAGAGAAGGTAAAGGGATTAATGAAACTATATATACATAACACAGAGATATAGATAACAGAACAGCAAATCCTAGAGGGAAGGGGGAGGGAGGTAGAGAGAGGGGGGAAACGGGAATATAAAAAGGGACACAGGAGTGGGGGTGAGGGAGTTATATTCAGGGGTACACTTGAATCCATGTAAATGCAATAAGTTAAAAATTTTTTAAAAAGATAACTCAATTATAGAATTGCCTAGGCTTCTCGACAGGTCCTATGTAGTATAGACAGGAATTTCCTAAAACTTCCCCCCCAATCACCTAAAACAAGTCCTAATCCCATAAAAATCACTCCTGACAACCTGTTCTTGAGAAGTCATATGGTTCATCATTTATGAAATATCCTTATTTATAATAAATATGAAATTTAAAAACTAAAATGAAGCAAATAAACTTTTTTGAGTTTAGGCATGTTCCTGGTAGTTTTTGCCTGGAGAGCACTGACATTTCCTACTTACCATCATTGTCTCACTCACAGCACCCTTGTGGGAGAAAACTGGGGTTCAAAATCTTATTTTATAGGTGGAAAAACTGAGGTTCCGTTAGAAAATGTGGTTTGTCTAAACTTATAATTATGAGCTCAAACCAAGCCTTCTGATTCTAATTCTACCTCCCAAAAGGGTCCATTTAGCAACACTGCTTCCCAAGAAGACTATAGTCATTCTGAAGGCAATGAAGGCTCTGGCATGTTGGGCTGCACTCCATGAATTCTGAGTGTGGACCAGAAAAGGGCACACCATGTCACAACCAAGGCAGGGGATCTTAGTTCATGGTTGAAGAAACTAAGGAACTGAAGGAGGTGAAACTTGGCCAAGGTCACCCACCTGGGAAGTGGCATGGCTGGGACTCCACCCCAGTGAGAGAAAAGTGGGTGTAGAAGGGAAGGCAGTCCTCCCCTCTGGTCAGAGAGGCAGTGTCTCTGAAGCCACTTGAGGTGAGATTGGAATCTGGTGGAGGCAATTCTGGAAAGGGTGGGGAGGACCTATGTTTTATAAATATTCCCACAGTGACTTTATCTCTGAAGTAGCCTGCAAAGTGGGTCTCCAGGGGATGATGCATGTGGAGAGGGGTATCCCACAAAAGGAAAGGCCTGTAGGAGACTCTGGAGAGCAGAAGGATCTCCAAGCTGGGGCAAACCCAGAGCAGTGGCTCACCTCTTCTCAACCCAGTTCCAGAAAATGTCAGGATCTGGAAGGTAGCTTCCTGACCTCTGTACTAAGTGTTCAATAAACGCAAGCAGTGTAATTAAAGCCAGTACCTCTAACATGACATGGATTCAGCTACCTATTTCACCTCCTGCCACTTTGGAGCAGGAGCTATAGGAAGGTGCAGCTGCTACAGAGTAAGGAAGAGACAGTTGCCTGCAACTGTTTCGAGGCCCTGGATCTTATGGTTTCTGTCATTTGCTTTAGGCATGTACTTCTCTGCCATTCTGGACATTTTTAAGGTACAGGGGATGGATGGGTTAGTAGGAAGTAAGGAAATTAGGCCCTCCACAAGCCAAGGGCAGTCTAATTGGAAGCACTTTAGAAGGAAATCTTACCCATCCACACTCCTTCTGGTATTTGGAGGCCTCTGTAGCACCCCCACAACATGGCTCTGTAACATATATATGAAGCTTTTATGATGGGCTCCCTCACCATTCCAAGCTAACACAACATTTTATCACATCCCTACTGGAAATGTTGTTTAGAATTATCTCCACTGTGTTTCATAAAGTTAGCGTTATATTCCACTTAGATTGTCTCCCTTGAACATCACTTTTGAAGTTTTGTCTCACTTTCAAGTCATTGTATAGACTATTCACAGTGTGAAACTGGGGCAAAGCTCTGAAGGAAGCAGGAATAGTCTTTGGAATACCCACAATTTCCTTAATAGTCTCTTTGGAAAATTTAAAAAAATAATAATAATTTTAGTCTCACATATAAGTGGGAAAAAACAGTATCGAAAGGTCTCATCTACCCTTCATCCACTATTCACCAATGATAAGACCTGACATACCATACTACAAGTGTGAAAATCAGGAAATTGATACTGGAACAATACAACAGTAAGATATAGATCTTACTTGGATTTAACTATTATTTACTTGTATTTCTTTTTTTCTTGGTGTGTAGTTCTATAAAAGTTTTTCACAATCATATGTTTATGTCATCACTGTAATAAAGACACAGAGCCATTTGTTACCACCAATGCATCTTTCTCATGTTATACCTTTATAATTATATCTTCCCTGTAGCTTTATTCCTGCAGACTACCCATCTGTTTTCTATTATTATAATTTTTTTCATTTCAAGAATAGTAGACCAAAAGAACATACAGTTTGTAAATTTTTGAGATTGTATTTATTTTATGCTACATAATACCTTTGAGACTCATTCAAACTATTTTACAAGTCAATAGTCTGTTTTTTTTTCCATGAGTTTTCCACAGTTTATATATATTTATTTTCTTGTGCAATGACAGTTGGGTTACTTCTAGTATTTTTGACTATTAAAATTAAAGCTTCTAAAATGTAATATTTACATAAAATGGAATATTATTCAGTCTTAAAAACAAAGAAAATTCTGATATATGCTGCAATATGGATGAACCCCCTACACACATGTGTTAAGTGAAATAAACCAGTCACAAAAAGACAAATATTGTGTGATTTTATGAATATAAGCTACCTGGAGTTGTCAAATTTATGGAAAGAAAAAGTAGAACAGTAGTAGCCAGAAACTGCAGGGTGGGAGTGGGGATTAAAAGTTGTTGTTCAATGAATACAGAGTTTCAGTTAGGGATGATGAAAAAGTTATGGAGATGCTTAGTGGTCATGGCTGCGCAATAACATCAAGGTACTTAATACGGATAAATTGTACACCTAATAATGGTCAAAATGTATTATGTTATGTATATTTACCACAGTAAAGAATAAATAACCATTTGAAAGACAATTTGTGCCGTATTAAATCCCAAACAGCTGCCCAGCACTGTGTCAGAGGCCCTTAATAAAGCCCTAGCCAGAGCTAGGATTTCACTGTACTTCTAAGAAGAGTTGTTTATTAACCTGAGGTTGAAGGCCAGGCCAGCCTGTGTCAGTTCACAGGTTCATTGGGCCTTGCAGTTGTGGGTCCAGACTTCTTCCTCACCCGGAGGTATCTCTCTGCCAGGGCCCCTTGCTGGAGGGCCAGCTTCCTTGTCTTTGCATCCCTGCTCTGCAGAAGCCTCAGTAAGTTCTTTCTGGTGAATGGATATAAGGCCTTGGATTTATTTGGGGACTTAACTGGAACTTGGAGGCCTCAAGGAGGTGTTCTGAGGATTGGAGGTATGGAGTTGTTTAGCAGAAGCCATGCAAGGAGTGTCTCTTTCTCTGACTACTCTGGGGCAGTCGTGACTTTCCTCCATTTACCTGACCATTTGCAAAGGAGACTGTTTTCATTTTCAAAGAAATCCATAAAGAATTAGAACCATGAAACTGAGTTGCTGAGGTTTCCTGAAATATGATGATTTTGAAAGAGCTTTGAAGGACAAAGTAGATGGTAAGATTGAGCAAAGAGAAGGAGAGTCAAGGAAGGTGGTAACTGCCAGTGTTTTTGACTCAGAGAACACAGAAAATTTCAACCAGGACCTGGGGAGGGATCTGGCACCCTGCCAAGAACAAGGTAGTGAGAATTTCCCAAATAAATGCTTCCTCTGGTAAGTCTGTCTCTAAATAGGAAATAAAACTTCCAGAGGAAGCAAACTCAAGTTAATTCTGGGCTGGATTAATGACTAATAGTGACTCTTTCTCTCTGGATCACCAGCCTTCAGCTTAGTGCCTGCCATTAAGTTCAAGTGTTGGTTAACTGGCCCTGAAGAGCAATATTCTGCCCAGATATGAAGATGGGAGGCAGGAGTCAGAGGGGCCTGAAGGGGAGAGGTGGGAAGACAGGCAGCTCCTACAGATTCCTGAGTCTCCATTCCCTCCTACCCTAAGCAAACAGGCGGGAATGTGCTGGCAATATGCGCCCATTTGCTCTCCTAGATGACACGGAAAGCATGCTCACAGTCCTGTAGTGGTAATTCTAGAGTCCAGGGCATGCAGGACCCACTCCCTGGCACCCCACTGCATGTTGTGCCTACCTTTGTAAAACGTACTAATCACACAATATCAGAAGGAAGATTTATTTTTCCAAATCTCCCATCTGGAGGCAGAAATGGGTGCATAATCCAGCTCTAATCACCTCTGCCCAGTACAGGTTATAAAATAGAGGGAATGTGGGGTAAATGTATGTTGATTATCTGAACAGGATGAGATCAGCTTTCTCGACTTTCCACACACCAGGGTGAGGACCATGTCTCTGTTACCATCACTCTCTCTCCGTCTCCTGAGTGTGATAACAGCATCTTGCTCAGAAACAGAATCCTGTGAGAATCCCCAAAAGACCTGCACTGTGGTCACCTGTGGTTTTCCAGGCACCAACGGCTTCCCAGGCAAAGATGGGCGTGATGGCGCCAAGGGAGAAAAGGGCGAACCAGGTACAGCTTGAGCTGCTCTATCTCTGTGACTCTTTGCTTTCAGAAAAAACTACTTGGAGATGTGAGAGTAAGATCCTATTTATATATGTTGTATTTCTATCAACTACATATTATAATTTAAAACAGACACAGCTCTGACTCTCTAGTTTTACAGACTTCCACACAGGAGTAGGTGACATGTGGTAATTCTGCCTGCTCAGGAGTTGACCTTCCTGGAAGGCTATCCCAAGGGACATGGGGAGATTCTTTTCTCTGGGTCAGTGGAAATAGTAGTTTAGAAAGCTGGCCCTGGATTAATGTCTTCTTTTTCCTGGGAAGGGACTGGGCATCCGGCTCTTGGAGAAATAGAGGAATAACCCAGATAATAATTTATGTTTTCTTCATCATCCAATAGGCCAAGGTATCAGGGGCTTGCAGGGCCCTCCTGGGAAGCTGGGGCCTCAAGGAAATCCAGGTCCCTCTGGGTTACCAGGACTAGTGGGCCAAAAAGGAGACCCTGGAATATGTCCAGGTAAGAAGCTAACTTCTACCAGCTCTAGGTTGAGGGCTCCCAGGGTCCTGGAACTTTGAGTACTAGGTGAGAGATGCCCTTTCATCTGCTGCTTCACGGAAAGATAACCAACTCTGCTTCCTGTCCCAGAACCCTCAGTCCTCTCTCTAGATTACCTAGAGCAGGGGTCCCCAAACTTTTTACACAGGGGGCCAGTTCACTGTCCCTCAGACCGTTGGAGGGCCAGACTATAAAAAAAAACCTATGAACAAATCCCTATGCACACTGCACATATCTTATTTTAAAGTAAAAAAACAAAACGGGAACAAATACAATATTTAAAATAAAGAACAAGTAAATTTAAATCAACAAACTGACCAGTATTTCAATGGGAACTATGCTCCTCTCATTGACCACCAATGAAAGAGGTGCCTCTTCTGGAAGTGTGGTGGGGGCCGGATAAATGGCCTCAGGGGGCCGCATGCAGCCCGCGGGGGCCGTAGTTTGAGGACCCCTGACCTAGAGCTTCAGGAGATTCCTCTCAGTGCCTGGGTACTTGCAAATCCTCAGGGCCACTCCTTTACCAGGCACTACCTAAAGGAGCTGGGCCCTGGCTTTCCTTTCGCTGACACAATGTGAGGCTCTAGTCCAAAAGAGAGAAGATAGACCACATGTGTGTTGGGCTTATTATGTCTATTTTCACAACATCATTAAACATGGTATTCCAGTTATTTTTTAATCCATAAGAAACAAATACAAAAATGCAGCCACATATTTAAATCATAATTCTGTGGATCTGCCAAGTGATTTCTCTGCTGAGCTCAGCTGGACTCAGACACGTGTTTGTGATCAACTGATGACCAGTGCTCTCACTTATATGTCTGACTATTGTTTAATTGTAAGCTGGAGTGATGAGGATAATTGACCCTGACCCTCAGGTCTGTCATCCTCTAACAGTCTAGCCCAGCTGGTTCCCATAGAGGTGATTACAAGATTCCCAAGAGTAGGACTCTCCCTTCTGAGGGCTTAGAATGTGTATATTGCTGCCTCTGTCACATTCTACTGGTCAAAACAAGTCACAGAACCAGCCCAGATTCAGAGTGTGGTAATAGACTCCATATCTTAACAAGAGAAATTGCACCATATTGAGACCATTTTTGCAATTTATTACACATTACTTGCCTTATGCCTGCCCCCCTTAAATAAGGTACATGTCACAAAAATCTTGGTTTACTGATTAATAGAACAAATGCTGGGGAAAACGAAAACAAAACCAAAAAGGCAACAAAAACAAAAATTCACTAAAGAAAAAACCCTATAATCTTTTTAGTCAATATTCACTAGCAGATTATAATTCCCCAAGAGATTTCTTTTTCTTTTTTATCCATGATAGATCTGTTTATTTGAAAAATAACTCAGGGCATACATAGCTGGGTGTATGGAGTGCTATCATGGTAGGCCATGAGAAAGTGCATGTGTGTTCATGTATGTGTAGGTGTGTGTGTGTAAAGTGGCTTTAAATACATATAATGGGTTAGAAATGATGCTTTGGGTTGGATGGAAATAAAAATACTTTTTCTTCTTAATATATTTTATTTTCCTTCAAAGAGCAAATAATGTACAAGATTTTTTAAAAATTTTAAATAAAATACCTTACTCATTTGTAGTTTTGAAATCTCTTCTCAACAGTGCTTTTTTACTTTGTTGTAATTTTCTAGATTGTGGCCCTGGCCTGGATCTTGCAGAGATGAAAGCTCTACGATCAGAATTGAACAGTATCAAAAAGCGTAAGCCTTTTCTTCCCTTTCAGGAAGCTGCTGTTTAGGAAGGTAGACAGTAACACATTTACTACATGCTGTATGTGTAACTTTCTAGGGTCGAGTTAGGTGTTTCTCATATTCTGATCTCACGAATTCCTTTCAACCTTTTAGTAGAAAGCGAGGCAAAGAGAAATCAGATAACTTGCTCAACTGCCCAGAGCGAGTAAGTGGCAGAGGTAGTGTATGAATGAAAGTTAGTCTGACCCCAGAGACCCTGACGCTGTCCCCTTTACTAACAGTGTGTGTGTGCCGCTAAAACGATACCTCTGCCTCCTTCATTTGTTGTGTTCATGTCGAGACCTGACAATGGGGCCTAACCAGTTCCTTCTGTGCCCTTGTGGCCTGAGGCAAATATTCTCAGACATTTGTGTTTATTCTCAAGTTAATATTGTAGTAAAATTCAGAATGACGAATTACATGTGTTCTAGAACTCTTATCCAAAGAACAGCCTTTGTTCCAGTCTGTCTTAGAATTGGCTTTGCCAGATTTAACAAATAAAAGAACAGGACACCTAGTTAAATTTGAACTTCAGGTAAACAACAATTACATTTTTAAGTATAAGTATGTCCCCAAAGTTGCATGGTAGATACTCATTTTTTTTTTAAATCATTGTTTCCCTGAAATTCAAATTTAACTGGACATACCATATTTCATGTGGAAATTCTCCTCTAGAAGCTTTTGTTTAGAAAAATACCTTGGGCTAGGCCTAAAGACAAGTCAGTATCACCCATATTTTTTCTGTTTTAGTGCTGCTTCTCTCTCTGGGCAAACAAGTTGGAAATAAGGGCTTCTGGACCAATGGTGAAAAGATGAGCTTTGACCAAGTAAAAGCTCTGTGCACCGAGCTCCAGGGCTCTGTGGCCACCCCCAGGAATGCTGAAGAGAACGAGGCCATCCTGGCTGTCGCCAAGGGAGATGCCTTCCTGGGCATCACAGATATGGAGACTGAAGGTCATTTTGTGGACCTAACAGGAAACAAGGTGGCCTACCTAAACTGGAATAAAGATGAGCCCAATAACACTGGTAATGAAGACTGTGTGATGATCTTGAAAGAAGAGGGCAAGTGGAATGACATTGGCTGCTCAGTCCCCCTTTTGGCAGTTTGTGAGTTCCCTATCTGAGGGAGCATGTCCCTCAGGCTCTCCTGTCCCAAAATCTCATCTCCAGCCCACAGTCTGCTTTGAAAGATAGTTCTCTACCCATTTCCCCATACCCAGTATTGCTTTGCTCCTTCGTGAGGAATCAGAGAAAATGAGAAGAGTGGACTGAAGGATGGGATGTGGAAGTGAGACATGAGAAAAAACTGATGGGGAGAGTTTCTGATTCAAATGCAGTCACTAATAATCATCACTAACAACAATAAAATCATAACAGTAGTAGCAAAGTAGTAGCAGCAATATAAGTACTGATAATATATTTTATAATAGTATAATTTTTAATGTTTACTATGAATCAGATCCCATGTTATGAATCTTATTTTAACTATCTATATGTTAATGTAATTTCTGTAATGTTAGTATAATTTATATAATATTTAAATTAGGCTATATACTAATGTTTGAATGGTGTTAACTTGCTAGGGCATAAAATAAAATAAATTTATTTTTCCACTTATAAATGCCTATGTTGTGTTGAGCTTTCCTTTCTCTTGGGGTGGAGGACTCCACTAATCACATCCCCCAACCTAATTCCACACAGCTTTTGGGCCAGTTTCAGATATTAAGAGGGTATATTTTATGCTTTCCTTCTGAATTGCATTTTATTTTATTTTTTTAAGGAGGTACTAAACTGTAAAGAACATAAATCTTAAGTTAATGAATAAATTCTACTAACCACTTTGTAGATCAAGATATAAGACATTTCTAACATCAGAGAAGCCCCCTCATTATCTCTCTTAGTTGATATTTACAAAGTAAATACTATTCTGATTTCTATTATATTACATCAATTTTGTTCATTTATGAACTTCACATAGATGGAATCACACATGTATACGTGTATGCATACACTGCCTTGATTTGCTTTTTCATTCACGATTAAGTCTGTAAAATTTATTCATGTTGTTACATTGTAACAATAGATTTTTTATTTTCATTGCCACGTAGGGTTTCACTAAATGAATATACCTCAGTTTATCGCTTCTGTTGTTAATAGACCATTGGATTGCTTCCATTTTTTGACTGTTAAGAAAAAAACTAATGAAAATTTCTATACTTGTCTTTTGGTAGACTTATGCACTAATTTTGATTATCTACACAGGAGTAGAATTGGTGGGTCATGGGGTAAGTATGAGTTTAGCTTTAATTGATACTGCCAGTTTTCCAAAGTGATCATATGAATTTACACTTCCACCAGCAATTGTGTTAATTCTGGTTGCCCTACCTACTTTTATCGAGTTGGTATTTTTAGTTCTTTTAATTTTGGCTATTCCTGTAGGTGTAAAGTGGTATCTCACAGTGGCTTTACTCTCTGTTTCCATGATACGTAATAATGTTGAACACTTTTTCATAGGCTTATTGGCTATTTAGATATCTCCTTTTGTGAAATACCTATTCAAGTCTTGTATTTTGTTTAAATTAAGTTGCCAATATCTTTCTTATTGATTTGTCAGAGTAATTTCTCATGTCCTTTTTGTTTATATGTATCACAAATATTTTTTAAGTTTGTGACTTGTTCCCAGTATTCACTTTTGGTGAACAGAGTTCTTAACTTTATCAGAGTTCAATGTATTAATATGTGCCTTCATATTTAGTAGTTTTTATGTCTGGTTTTTTTGTTTTTTTTTTTTTGTATCTTTTCGAAGCTGGAAACGGGGAGAGACAGTCAGACTCCCGCATGCGCCCGACCGGGATCCACCCGGCACGCCCACCAGGGGCGACGGTCTGCCCACCAGGGGGCGATGCTCTGCCCCTCCAGGGAGGGGGTCGCTCTGCCGCGACCAGAGCCACTCTAGCGCCTGGGGCAGAGGCCAAGGAGCCATCCCCAGCGCCCGGGCCATCTTTGCTCCAATGGAGCCTTGGCTGCAGGAGGGGAAGAGAGAGACAGAGAGGAAGGAGGGGGGGGTGGAGAAGCAAATGGGCGCTTCTCCTATGTGCCCTGGCCGGAAATCGAACCCGGGTCCCCCGTACGCCAGGCCTACTCTCTACCGCTGAGCCAACCAGCCAGGGCCAGTTTTTATGTCTTTTTAAAGAAATCTTTGCCTAGTCCAAAATTATAAATATATTCTCATATGGTTTTTTAGTAGCTTTATTGATAAACTTCTATTTATCCCATTTAGATAGCCACCTGATACAGTACTATTGTTAGACAATTATTCTTCCAAACTCATTAAATGGGTAGTACCTTTTTTTTAAATTAGGTGACTGGATATGTGTGGGCCTATTTCTGGGCTTTCTTTTTTTCTTCTTTCTTTTTTTTTTTTTTTGTATTTTTTTTTCTGAAGTGAGAAGTGGGGAGGCAGAAAGACAGACTCCCATGTGCACCTGACTGGGATCCACCTGGCAAACCCACTAGGGGTTGATGCTCTGTCCCATCCAGGGCATGGCTCAGTTGCAACTGGAGTCATTTTAGCACCTGAGGAAGAGGCCATGGAGCCATCCTCAGCACCCAGGCCAACTTTGCTCCAATGAAGCCTTGGTTGCAGGAGGGGAAGAGAGAGATAGAGAGGAAGGAGAGGGGAAAGGGTGGAGAAGCAGATGGCGCTTCTCCTGTGTGCACTGGCTGGAATCAAACCTGGGACTTCCACACAACAGTCAATGCTCTACCACTGAGCCAACCAGCCAGGACCTATTTCTGGGCTTTCTTTTCTGGTCTGCTGCTTTAGTTGTTGGCAGAGGCAGATTAAGGTAGGTTGAGGCCCCGGGGCAGAAAAAAATATTGGACCCCTTATGTTAGAAAAAGATTTAAAGTTAGGGTTTTGTGGGGCCCTTCAGAAGTCAGGGTCCTTCAGAAATCAGAGCCCAGGGCATGTACCTGGTGCACCTGCCATTAAATCTTCCTCTGGTTTGATGCTTGTGTCAAACACTACACTATTTCAATATCTCAAATAGAACCCATATGTGGTAGTATACGCATTTCACCTTTGTTCTTCTTCAAGATTGCCTAGGATTTTTGTAGTTATTTTCATTTTTATATAAATTTTAGAACCAACTTTTCAATGTCAACAAAATTCTGATAGGTTTTTATTGAGATGGCATGATTCCATTGATCATTTTGGGCAGAATTAACAACTAACTGCTGGGTCTCCAATTAATGATCATAATATAAACTTTCTTTTAACTAGGATTTAAATTTTTCTTTTATATTTAAAATTTTAATTTAGATGTCTTGCATATTTTGTTTGGGTTGTTTTAAAAATAAGTTTTTAATAATTTTTATCTTCTACTACTTATAAATATTTCTACAGAAATACAATTAATTTTTGTATATGATATTGTCAGCAATTTATGTTCATTTCTTTTTTTAAAATTTTATTTATTCATTTTTAGAAAGGGAGAGAGTGAGAAGAGGGGGAGGATCAGGAAGCATCAACTCCCATATGTGCCTTGACCAGGCAAACCTGGGGTTTTGAACTGGTGACCTCAGCATTCTAGGTTGACATTTTATCCACTGCAGCACCACATTTATTAGTTGTAATAACTTGTAAATTCTTCTGGGTAATTATTGAATATATCACACAGAATATGATCTAAAATTACAGAGCTACTTCTTCCTTTCTAATTGTTACGTTTTCATTTTTTTCTTGTCTTATTGCACTGGTTACCCACCTTCATGCAGTATAGAACAGAATTAGTGATCGTGAACATCCTTGCCTGGTTTATTAAGATGACTTTGTTTTATTTAAGTTTTAAGATTCAGCCTTCATCTTGTTTAAAAACTTCTAACTCATACTTAACTTAATTATTTTCCCTTTGCACCATTCTCTTTGTGCTGCAGAGCCTTGTAGGTGAGGGTGGAGTCCTACTTTCTGTCACTCCATGCCATATTGAATACAGTTTTTAGGTATTAGACTGAGAGGAGGGATAATGATTTTTAAAATGACTAGGTGTTTTTAGCACCACTGACCTGGCTCCTTGTCATCTATCTCTGTGGATGGATGGAGTCTCAAACTAAGTTGCTGAAGATGATATCACTCCCAATTCCCCTTTGCATAGCTGTTTCCTCTGAGAATGTCCTATACCTGAAATCTGCTCTACATATTCTTCAATGAAACTTAGCCACGTCCCAAAATAATTCCACACTAAAAGGATTAATATTCATCAAACTTGAGAAAATCCAAGTAGACAGTGGTTCCCGGAGATGTGCTCAATTATTTAAATTCTGGCAGCATAGACTCTCTCGGGTGGAAGATATTAAAATTGACAGAAATCACTTGGAAAAATTTGAGTTAATGGTCTTGTTGACAGAAAGTCAAGTCACTTCTTAATTTGAGTCAAATATTGATAGAAACAATAGACATTGCATAATTTTAGTCACCGTATTCCAAGGTCTCATATTGATGGGTTGCTAAGGAAACATCTGCTGTTGTGCTAAGCTTCAGGTGACCACCAGAGCAGGCATAGACAGTGGAAAGACAACGTGATAAAGAATTTCAGCTAATGAGTACTCCAGTCATGCCTGTCTAAACTGGATTCACATTTCTATTATTTAATAGCAATGTGACACTGAACAAGTTACTTCTCTGTGTTAATCCATTTATTTGCAACTGGGAGAAAATAATGATCACTATTACATAAGAATCATTAAGACAATTAAATAAATTGAAACCTTTGAAGTATTTAGTAGAATGTCAGAAGCTACAGGTTAAGTTTTTTTTTTTAATTTCGAAAATTAAATTTAATGGGGTGACAATGATCAATAAGAGTACAAAGGATTCAGGTGCACATCTCTGCAGCATTTAAACTGTTGCTTATGTTGTGTACCCATTACTCAGAGTCAAATCACTCTGTCAACGCATACCTGTCACTCCTTACTGCACTCCCCCACACACCTCCTTCCACACACCTCCCCACAAGATCTTCACCTTGGTAACAACTTACTTTTATCTATGCCCACATCTCTCAGTTTTATATCCCACCTATGTGTAAATCATATAGTTTTTAGCTTTTTCTGATTTACTTATTTCACTCAGTATGATGTTCTCAAGGTCCATCTATGTTGTTGTAAATAGCACTGTCATCATTTCTTATGGCTGAATAGAATTCCATCATATATGTGTACCACACATTCTTTACCCAATCCTCTATTAAAGGACAATTTGATTATTTCTAAGTCTTGGCCACTGTGAATAATGCTGTGTTGAACATGGGGGTGCATGTGTCTTTACATACCAATGTTTTCAAGGTTTTTGGGTAGATACCCAGTAGAGGGATTACTGGGTCATATGGTAATTCTATTCTTGGTTTTTTGAGGAACCACTTTACTTTTTTCCATAATGGCTGTACCATTTTAAATTCCTACCAGCAGTGAATGAGGGTTCCTTTTTCTCCACAACCTCTCCAACACTTGTTATTACCCCTCCTGTTGATAATAGCCAATATAACAGATGTGAGGTGGCATCTCATTATAGTTTTGATTTGCATTTCATGGATAGTGAAGTTGAGCATCTTTTCATATATTTATTAACCATTTGTATATTTTCTTGGAGAAGTGTGTGTTCAGGTCTTCTCCCCATTTTCTAATTGGATTGTTTGCTGGATTGCTGCTGAGCTGTTGTTTGTAAATGTCATCTTCCACATGGTTGGGGGCCATTTTATTTTGTCAGTTTCTTTCACTGTGCAGAAGTTTTTTAGTTTGATATAGTCCCATTCATTTAATTTCACCTCTAATTTTCTTGCCTTTGGGTCAAATGCACAAAATGTTCTCTATAGCCAAGGTCCACGAGCTTCATACTTATGTTTTCTTCTATGTAATTTATTCTTTCTGGTCTTATATTTAGCTCTTTGATCCATTTTGAATTAATTTTTGTGCAGGGGAATAAATTGTAATCAAGTTTTATTTTTTTGCATCAATTTTTCCAGCACCATTTAATGAAGAGACTTTCTTTTCCACATTGTGTGTTTTTGGCTTCTTTGTTGAAGAAGATTTGTTCAAATGTATGTGGTTTTATTTCTGGATGCTTGTTTTTTGTTCCATTGGTCTGTATGTCTGTTTTTCTGCCAAAACCATGCTGCTTTGATTATTGTGGCTCTGTAGTATAATTTGAAGTCGGGTAGTGGAATACTTCCAGCTTCATTCTTTTTTTCTCAGGATTGCTTTGGCTATTCAAAGTGTCTTATGGTTCCATAAAAACCTGATGATTTTTGTGTTCTTTTTTTTTTCTTTTTTTTTAGTGACATTGGGATTTTAATAGAGATTGTACTAAATTTGTATATTGCTTTGGGTAATATGGCTATTTTAACTATGTTGTTTCTCCCAATCTATGAACATAGAATATTTTTCCATTTCATTGTGTTTTTTTTTCATTTTTTTCAATAATGCTTTGTAGTTTTTGTTATATGTGTTCTTTATATCCTTTGTTAAGTTTATTCCTAGGTATTTTATTTTATTTTCTTGTTCTTGCAATTATAAAAGAATTTTTTAAAGTTTCATCATTGATGTACAGGAAAGCAATAGACTTTTAATTTTTAATTTTTATTTTATTTATTCATTTTAGAGAGAAGAGAGAGAGAGAGACAGGGGGGAGGAGCTGGAAGCATCAACTCCCACATGTGCCTTGACCAGGCAAGCCCAGGGTTTTGAACTGGCGACCTCAGCATTTCCAGGTCAACGCTTTATCCACTGTGCCACCACAGGTCAGGCGTAGCAATAGACTTTTATATACAGATTTTATATCTAATGCCTTTACTGCATTGGTTTATTATTTTTAATAATTTTTAGTGGAATCTTTGGGGTTTTCTATATTCAGGATTATGTCATATAAAAAAAGTGATACCTTTATTTCTTCTTTCCTGATATGGATGCTCTTTATTTATTTCTCTTTCCTAATTGCTCTGGGTAATACTTCCAGAAGTATATTGAATAAGAGTGAAGAGATTGGGAAGCCTTAACTTGTTTCTGATTTTAGAGAAAGAGCCTTCAATTTTTCACAATTTAGTATAATATTAGCCGATGGTATTTTATATATGGCCTTTATTATTTTGAGGTACCTTTCTTCTAAACCCATTTTATTGAGTGTTTTAAACATAAATGGATATTGTATCTTAGCAAACTCTTTTTCTGTATCTATTGATAGGATTATATGATTTTTATTCTTTATTTTGTTGATGTGTTGTATTATGATACTTGATTTACATATGTTGAACCATCCTTGTGCTGCTGGAATAATACCACTTGAATCATGATGTATTTATTACCTTTTTAATGTGTTGTAGTATTTGATTTGGTAGTATTTTGTTGATTTTTTTCATTTGTAGTCATTAGAGATATTGGTCTGTAGTTGTATTTTTGTGTGTTGTCCTTGCCAGGTTTTAGTATCAGGGTTATGTTGGCCTCATAAGATATGCTAGGAAGTTTTGCTTAATTTTCTATTTTTTTGGAAGATTTTGAGAAGGATCAATACCAAGTCTTCTTTGAATGTAGCCATCTGGTCCTGGACTTTTATTTTGAGGGAGGTTTTTGATAGTTGTTTCCATTTCCTCCCTGTTAATGAGTCTATTTAGGTTTTCTGCTTCTTTGTGACTCAGTTTAGGAAGATTATGTAGTTCTAGAAATTTATTCATTTCTTCTGGATTGTTAAATTTGGTGGCATATAATCGTTCACAGTTTTCTAATATGATCCTTTGTATATATGTGATGTCTGTGGTAATTTCTCTTCTTTCATTTCAAATTTTGTTTATATGAGTCTTTTCTCTTTATTCTTTATAGAGTTTAGCCAGGTGTTTGTCAATTTTATTAATCTTTTGAAAGAACCTGCTCTTTGTTGTATTAGTTTTTTCTATAATTTTTGTCGTTGTTGTTCTCTATTTCACCTAATTCTGCTTTAATTTTTACTATTTTCTTTCTTCTACCAACTTTGGGTTGCCTCTGTTCTTTTTTTTCTAGTTTTTTAAGATGTGATGTTAGGTTCTTTACTTGCAATCTCTCTCGTTCCTTTTTTTTTTTTACAGAGACAGAGAGAGAGAGAGTCAGAGAGAGGGATAGACAGGGACGGACAGACAGGTATGGAGAGAGATGAGAAGCATCAATCATTAGTTTTTTGTTGTGACACTTTAGTTGTTCATTGATTGCTTTCTCATATGTGCCTTGACCGTGGGCCTTCAGCAGACTGAGTAACCCCTTGCTCGAGCCAGTGACCTTGGGTCCAAGCTGGTGAGCTTTGCTCAAACCAGATGAGCCTGCGCTCAAGCTGGCAACCTTGGGGTCTCGAACCTGGTTCCTCTGCATCCCAGTCTGACGTTCTATCCACTGCACCACTGCTGGTCAGGTATCTCTTGTTTCTTGATATAAGCCTGTAATGATATAAACTTCCCTCTTATTACTGCTTTCATTGCATCCCAGAAATGTTGATATGTCATGGTGTATTTTTCATTTGTTTTTTATGTCTTTTGATCTCTGCTTTTATTTTGTCTTTGATGTTGTTTAATTTCCAGATTTGTAGGTTTCTTTACTTTTTTTTTCCAGTTGATTTTAATTTCAAAGCAATATGGTCAGAAAATATGTTTGGTGTAATTTCACTCTTCCTGAAATTGTTGTTGTTAGTTTTGTGGCCCAGCATATGATATATCCTTGAGAATGTTCCTTGCACACTGGACAAGAATGTATAATCTAAAGTTTTAGGATAAAATGTCCTGTAAATGTCTACTAGATATATTTGTTCTATTGTGTCACTTACGGCCAATAATTCTTTATAGATTTTCTGTTTGGATGATCTATCTAAAGCTGTTAATGGTGTTTTGGAATCTCAAAGTATGATTGTGTTTTTGTCTGCTTCTATTTTTTAGATCAGTTAGTAGATGTTCTATATATTTTGGTGCTCCTTGGTTTGGTGAGTATATATTAAGAAGTGTTACATCTTCTTGATACAATGTCCCCTTTGTCATTATAAAATGTCCATCTTTATCTCTTGTTATCTTTGTTATCTTGAAGTCAGCATTGTTATTCTAGTTTTATCCTTGCAGCTAGATGTGTCTCTTGATAGCAGAATATGGTTGGAATTTGCTTTTGAATCCAATCTGCTACTCTGTATCTCTCTCTTTCTCTCTCTCTCTCTCTTTCTCTCTCTCTCTCTCTCTCTTGTATTTTTCTGAAATGAGAAGCAGTGAGGCAGAGACAGACTCCCGCATGTGCCTAACTGGGATCCGCCTGGCAAGCACACTAGGGAGTGATGCTTCATTACAACCGGAGCCATTCTAGCACCTGAGGAGGAGGCCATGGAGCCATCCTCAGTGTCCAGGCCAAGTTTTGCTCCAATGGAGCCTTGGCTGCAGGAGAGGAAGAGAGAGATAGAGAGAAAGAAGAAGGGAAAGAGTGGAGAAGCAGACAGGCACTACTCCTGTGTGCCCTGGGTGAGAATTGAACCCAGGATTTCCACATGCCAGGTCGATGTTCTACCGCTGAGCAAATTAGCAAGGGCCTTCATCTGTGTCTCTTTATTGGTGAGTTTAGTCCATTTACATTTAGCTTAATTATTGACACTTGAGGATTTTCTATAGCCATTTTATAGTTGTTGTTTTTTTCTAGTAGCTCTTTGTCTCCTTTGGTTTTTCTCTTTTGTGTTTCTGTCAGTTGTTTTTGTTTGCTGGTATTCTATACTTTTTTTCCCTGTTTTTTTTAAGCTTTGTGTTTTTTTGTAGTGGCTTTTTCATGGATGGTTATTATTAGGTTATTATGAGAGAAATTGTCATATGCACAAGAATCCTGTGTCTTATAAGTGCTTCTGTACTCCATTCTCCTTTGCTACTGTTGAGCTTTATCTTCTCCCTTTTTATGTTATTATTGTCACAGATTATCCTTGTTTTTATTGTGACCTTCTTGGTGCTCTAAATTGTAGTTTAGATTTGTTTTGTTCTTTGTATCTGTTTAAATAATCCCCATGAGTATTTCTTGCAGTGAAGTTTTCTGGTAATAAACTTTTTTAGCTTCTTTATGTCCACAAAAGTTTTTTTTTAATTTTCTCCTTCACATTTGAAGAATAACCTGTGTGGATATAATATTCTTGTCTGGTAATTTCTCTCTCTCAGTATCTTGAATCTTTGGTTCCATTCTTTTCTGGCTTGTAGAGTTTCAGCTGAGACTTCTAATAATGGGCCTTCCTTTATATATTAGGTTTTTATTTTTCCTAGCTGCCTTAAGAAATCTTTCTTTGTTATTTATTTTTGACAATTTTATTATGATGTGCCTTGGAGAAGGCGTGTTTGGGTTGAGAAAACTCAGCATTCTGTATGCTTCTTGGACTTGAGGATTTAACTCTTTCCATAGGCTTGGAAGTTCTCATCTATTATTTGTTTGAATAGGCTCTCCAATTCCTTCTCCCTTTTTGCTTCTTCTGATATACTCATTATTCTTATCTTTCTGATGGATTCAGATAATACCTATAGAACTCTATAATTTTTTTAGGTTTGTGAGTCTCTCTCTTTTTCTCTCTGTAGCACCTCTAATTGCCTATCTTTAATATCACTGATTCTTTCCTCTAGCTGGCCTGTTGTTCTATTTGCTTAACTTGCTACCTCATTTTTCAATTCATATATTGAGTTATTCATCTCTGTTATGGTCTTTTTAAAAATTTCAATCTCCTTATTGAAGAACTCACTTTGTTCATTAATTTGTTTTTTGAGCTTATTAAATTGCCAGCAGTGTTTTCTCACATTTCATTCTTTTCAGAACTTCAATTTTGAATTCTTTATCATTTAACTTCAAGGTTTTCATGTGATTGAGATTTTTTCTGAAGATTTTTTATTTTATTTTTGTACTACATCTCTTTTGTTCAGCCATGGTTTTCAATTTCTTCTTCTTTGATGGCATTTGAGAGTGGTATTGTTAAGAATTCTAACAAAAAGAAAACAACTAAAACTAATAAAATGTAAAAATGAAAAAATAATGAAAAGTAAGAAAGAAGAACAACAAAAAACAAATAGCAAAAACCATAAAAAATCAAAGGCAAACAAAACACCCTCAAAAAATAAGAGTAAAAACAGAAAAATTAAAGAAAATTAAATTCAAAAGAGAAAAAGTAAAAAAGGAAAGAAACATTTCAGTCTTGAGAGGTTGTTTTGTTTTTTTCCAAAAGGTAGTGCTGTATTACAAGTTTTAGCTCTGTGAACATCCTGGGCTTACTTCCACTGACATATTGCTATTGCAATAATGTAGGTGGGGCTGCAGTCACACTGGTGGATGTGGCGTCTTGTGAAGGCTTTATGGATTTACAGTTTTAGCAAGGTGATCTCAAGCCTCCAGGTGCTCTTTCCCATGCCTCAACACAGCAAGGAGAACAGACACAGAGCACCTCTGTTCTCCAGGAGAAAGAGAGGCTCTGGAGAGTTAGCTGTGGGGTCTATCTCTTTCCACTCTCTGTGCCCTTCAAGGCGAGGGAGATAAGATCTGGGAGGCTGGAGGAAGGCTGCACCTTGGTTTTCTCTGTCTCTAAATCAAGTGTGGGCTGTGGGCAGACTATAAGAACACTGGCCATGACCCATCATCCACTTTGGGTTAGTATCTCCTCCACTGCTCCTCAATCTGTCCACTCCTCCTGACAGAAAAAAAGTGCTGAGCTTCACCACTCTGTGGTGCTTCTGCAGGAAAAAACCCAGAAGGTCTGGGCCTCCCCTCTCTGTGGAGCAGATTGCAAGTGTGTATTATTTATACCCCCTACTCAACCCTTTTCACCTTTAGTCCATTTGGTACACAGATCTTTTAGGCAAGCCTACAAGCCCAGCTGGGGTTATTCAGCTGCATTATAGGTATTCCATTTGTTAAAATTTCAAGAGGAAAGATCAGGAATATCTCTCATGCCGCCATTACACTGACATCATCTCTCCTTGTTATGTAAGCCTTTATCCACTCAGTCATACTTCTAGATATATTTTTAAAAGATATATGGTTGGTTATTTGGCAAATAACATCTATTGATTTTTGAAAATTATATCTAACTCGCTTTCTAAAATAAAGTACATTTGGTCACATTTATTCTTTGTATATATTGCAGGAATTGATTGCCTGATAGTTTGTTGAAAATAGAAATATATTCATGAGAGATATTGACTATTTTTCATACCTTCCTACATTTGGTTTCAGTGCTATGGTAGCATCATAAAGAGAGCTGGTATTCTTAGGTTTTCTATTCTCTGAAATAATTTCTGTAAAAACTGTGCCTTAATCTGAGAGGAATTCACCAGTGAAGTCATCTTGGAATGGGTGTTTTCTAAAGATTTTTAATTTTAGACTTTATTTCATTAAGATCTAGATATATTCATACTTTGTATGTCTTTCATGAAGTTTTCTTAAGTTGTGATTTTTTAATAAATTTGTCCATTTCATCTACTTTATTAAATGCATTGGCACAAAATGTTCTTAATATCTTCTCATTTATTTTTAATATAAGAAGGATCTGCAACAATGTCTCCATTGCATCTTTCATGATTGTTTCTATTTTCTCCCTTTTTTTTCTTACTAAGTTTTGCTAGGGGATTGTTAATTTTATTAACTTATTTTGAAAGCTACATTTTATGTGATTTTCTCATTTAATCTTTATAATCAAATTCATTTATATCTGTTTTTATCTATTATTTTCTTATTGACACCTTTTCTTTGGACTTGATAACCTCTTCTTTTTCTAAGTACTTTTTTTTTTTTTTACAGAGACAGAGAGAGAGTCAGAGAGAGGGATAGATAGGGACAGACAGACAGGAATGGAGAGAGATGAAAAGCATCAATCATTAGTTTTTTGTTGTGACAGTTGTTCATTGATTGCTTTCTCATATGTGCCTTGACCGTGGGCCTTTAGCAGAATGAGTAACCCCTTGCTAAAGCCAGTGACCTTGGGTCCAGGCTGGTGAGCTTTTTGCTCAAACCCGATGAGCCCGCACTCAAGCTGGCAACCTCGGGGTCTCAAACCTGGGTTCTCCGCATCCCAGTCTGACACTCTGTCCACTGCACCACAGCCTGGTCAGGCTCTAAGTTCTTTTAATTGACATTTAAAGAATTTGTTTTCTATCTTTCTTATTTTATAGTATATTCACTAAAAGTTACATATTTCCATCTAAAAACAGCTTTTCCATACCTGGCCAATTGGTTCAGTGGTAGAGCACTGGCCCAGCATGTGGATATCCCAGGTTTGATTCCCGGTCAGGGCACACAGAAGAAGCAACCATTTGCTTCTCCACCCCTCCCTCTCCCCCTTCTCTTTTTCTCTCTCTTCTTCTCCCACAGCCATGGCTCAACTGGTTTGAGCATATAGGCCCCAGCCACTGAGGCAGGCTCTGTGAAGCCTCCACCTCAGGGACTAAAAACAGTTCAGTTGCAAGCATGGCCCCAGATGGGCAGAAAATCAGCCCCAGATAGGGGTTGCCAGGTAGATCCTGATCAAGGCACATGTGCGAGTCATCTCTGTATCTTTTCTACTCTCACTTAAAAAACAAAACAAATGAACAAACAAAAAAACACAGCTCTTCCACAGGTTTTAATATGTAGCTTTTGTTACTATTATTCAATCTTAAATATTTTATAATTTTCAGTTTATTTATAGCAGGGGTTGGGAACCTATGGCTCACGAGCCAGAGGTGGCTCTTTTGACGGCTTCATCTGGCTCGCAGACAAATGTTTAATAAAAAAAAATAATGTTAAAAATATAAAACATTCTCATGTATTACAATCCATTCATTTCCTACCACTCATATTCATGGTTGCAGGTGGCTGGAACCAATCACAGCTGTCCTCTGGGACAACACCAAATTTTTATAGGATAATGCGTAACGTACATGGGTTGTTGTATGGCTCTCATGGAATTACATTTTAAAATATGTGGTATTCATGGCTCTCTCAGCCAAAAAGGTTCTCGATCCCTGATTTATAGGTTTACCTATATGAGTGTTGTTTAATCCCCCAACATTTGGTAATTTAAAAATTACCTTCCTATAAATGATTACAGCTTAATTCCATTGTGGCTAGAAACAACTTGTGTAAATTCAATCACTTGAAATACGTTAAGACTCATTTAAATTCTAGCTTAATTTTACAAATAGTAAATGAATTATGTGCACATAAAAAATGTGTCCACTTAATAAGTAATCAGAGGTCAGATATTTAATCTTGTCATTTTATAAATTCTCACTAATATTTTACCTTTTTAAGTTACTGTCTAATAAATATTAAAATATTTAACTGTGATTGTGGATTTATCTATTTCACATTTTAGTTTTGTCAATGTTTATTCTCCATAGTGATGTTGTGTTACTAGGCATCTACAAAGTTAAGATTATTATAGCTTTGCTTTTAATCTTTTTTTTTTTAGGAAATAGCCCTCTTAATTTCTAGTAATTTTTTTTATTAAAGTGTACCCTGTCTGATATCAATTCCCAAACTTTCTTTTCTTTAACATTTGCATGCTGAGTATTTTCCCATTATTTACATTACCTATTCTGTTCTTATATTCAGTGTTTCTTTTATTAGCAGATGGTTGACTTTTTATGAAAATTTAGTCTCGGAGTGACGTCACGAAGATGGCGCCGTGAGCAGCGCGTCCGACAGATCTCCCCAAAATCTCAACAAATTTGTCAACTAGAAACAGAAAAATTTATCTTCGGAGCATCCTAGAGGTCCACACACACACTGAAAGCAAAAGGACTGTTGCTGAGGAGGGAATACGCCTGTGGTGAGTCAACCCACGCGTGCAGCTGCCCGCGCCGCGTCCTGGGGAGTGCCGGCAACCACCAGCCTGCTCTGAGAAGCCGCACGCCCCCCGCACTTGCCGCGTCCCGGGGAGTGCCCACAACCGCGGGCGTGCTCTGAGAGGCCACGCGCCCCCCCCCAACCGCGTTCTGAGAAGCCGCGCGCGTGCCCCGAGCGGCCACATCCGTGCCGGCAACCTCCGGAGTGCTCTGGGAAGCCGCGCGCGCGCCCCGAGCGGCCACATCCGTGCCGGCAACCTCCGGAGTGCTCTGGGAAGCCGCGCCCCCCCCCCAGCCGCGTCCCGGGGAGTGCCGGCAGCCACCGGCGTGCTCTGAGAAGCCGCGGGCCCCGTGCCATAGTCTGGGAGGGGCGCCAAACCTGTCTTTCCTACTCAGGAGATTCACTCCGTGGACGGGGCACCTTACCCAGCCATTGGAGCTAACAATCAAGCGTTGGGCGAGGGGCGCGTAGGCAGCCTGAAATACTCTCTGGAGCACAGCTGCGACCCAATCACTGAAATTAGCTTAACCCATAAAATGTGCGCACCTTCGGTTCTAATTGATAAGATCTCTCTCAGTTCAGCGATCCAAGACAAGAGGCGTGATATTTTTTAAGTGCCTCTTGCTAAAGGGGCGGGGGTAACTTCTGATTGATAGAGCCCCCATATTCAGGGATAAACGCTAACAAGAAGGACTTGGCAGATAATAAGGTCTATACTACACTAGTCGCAAGCAGAGACTAGTGCCTCCTCTTCCCTGCAAAAACAGGCTACAAAGTGTGGAAAGCCTGGGTTGAGAGGTCCAACTAAATGATAGGCGCTGAACAGTCACCTTGATAACAATTGACTCCCACCCCCGCCTGATTACACTGGAGGCCCTGACTGTCAGAGCCTTTCCCAAAGCCTTGCACTGAGTGGGGATAGAGTGGGGATTTCCCAGCTCTTTGAGCCTCTTACTCCCCAGGCAGAAGCAGTTGCAGCCTTATAGCTGGATCACCAGGCTGCTAATTCAGAAAGGGGGGACCAGGAGAGAGAATCCAGGAAAGCAAACTCTCCCATCGTTGGACCCTGCAAACGCCAACAAGCCTTTACTTCCAGCAAGACTAAAGCCAATTATATGACATTGCCATAGAATCCCATCAACTGCAAATCCCTACCTAAGAGTGACACAGGGGCAGAGCCTGGGGTACAGAGTCACCGACTAGGAAGAGGGAGAGAAAAGAAAAAGGAAGAAGTTAACCTCTCAAAATCAAGAAAAACCCACAGACTTTACAACTTGATCCACTAATTTTTTATTTTTTTTTATTTTTTATTTTGTTATTGTTTGTTTCTTCTATCTTTTTGCCTTTATTTCCTCCACCTTGGTCCTTCTATTCTCTGCCCATCTTATGCTTCCCCTTTCTTGAACTCCACTACCCATGAGTGTTGCATTTTATTTTTCTTCTTCATCCTCACCCTCCTTTAAGGTTATACTCCAAAACACTTAACTCTCACTCTCTCCTCTTTTGTTTTTGTTTTGTTTTTTTTGTTTGTCTGTTTGTTTTGTCTTGCTTTATTTTGTTTTTTTCTCCTCATATTTTATTTCTTCCTTCGTTTTTCTCTTTTTCTTATTTTTTCCTTTCTATTCGTTTTTTTTCTTTTCTCATTTTACTTTCCTCCCATGTAATCCTCAATCACGAACAAATTAGTTAATTTGGGACTCAAGGCTTTTTTTTTTTTTTTTTTTAGCTTTATTTCTCTTTTTTGCTTTTGTTTTTATTTTTATTTTTTCTCTTGTTTGTTTATTTTTGTGGCATTTTGGGTCCTCCCAACCCAAGGTCTCCATGGTATTTAGTCTTCGCTCCACTTAATACAACAGATTTTTACTTATTATTTTTATTTTTTCTTCTTTATTATTCTTTTTTGGTCCTTTTTTCTGATTCCCTCTTATCCCTCTCAGTATATCTCTTAGTTGACCATCACTTACAAGCAAATCATCTCATGCTTGTCTAAGATTTTTATTTTTATTTTTTTTTTATTTATTTATTTTTTTTGCATTTAGTAGGTCCCTACTCCCTTTTTTTTGCCCCTTGAACTCTCCACCCCAAATCAGGCCCTCCATTATAGGCACGATATTTCCCTGAGGAGGGGAGAGGAGGGAAAGAGAAGAGAGAAAAAAAGGGGGAAATAATAAATTATTACTGTTTTTTTTTGTGGGGTGTTTTACCCTTTTTTTTTTTTTTTTTACTCTTTATTAATTCTAATTAGTGCTATCAATAAGACCACCCTCAGATGCCGATAAGAAAGAGGAAATCGAATATTATGGATACAAAAGAAAGAGAGGTAACACAAATAGATGTGGAAAAATCTATGGAGAAAAGACTTAACATATTGGAAGCCTTGGAGCTAAATGACAGAGAATTTAAAATAGAAATCTTAAAAATACTCAGAGATATACAAGAAAACACAGAAAGGCAATATAGGGAGATCAGAAAACAACTCAATGAACACAAAGAATATATTACCAAGGAAATTGAAACTATAAAAACAAATCAAACAGAAATGAAAAACTCAATTCACGAGCTGAAAAACGAGGTAACAAGCTTAGCTAACAGAACAGCCCAGATTGAAGATAGGATTAGTGAAATAGAAGACAAACAACTTGAGGCACAACAGAGAGAAGAAGAAAGAGACTCAAAAATAATAAAAAATGAGAAAGCCCTACAGGAATTGTCTGACTCCATCAGAAAGAATAACATAAGAATAATAGGTATATCAGAGGGAGAAGAGAAAGAAAATGGAATGGAGAATATACTCAAACAAATAATAGATGAGAACTTCCCAAGCCTGTGGAAGGAACTAAAGCCTCAAATTCAAGAAGCAAACAGAACACCAAGTTTTCTTAACCCCAACAAACCCACTCCAAGGCACATCATAATGAAGATGACACAAACCAATGACAAAGAAAAAATTCTCAAGGCAGCCAGGGAAAAGAACAGTACAACATATAAAGGAAGGCCTATTAGATTATCATCAGATTTCTCAGCAGAAACTCTACAAGCTAGAAGAGAGTGGACCCCAATATTTAAAGCCCTGAAAGAGAGGAACTTTCAGCCAAGAATACTATACCCATCAAAGCTATCCTTCAAGTATGAAGGAGATATAAAAACATTCACAAATACAGAAAAGATGAGAGAATTTATCAACAGAAAGCCCCCACTCCAGGAAATACTAAGGGGGGTTTTCCAACCAGATTCAAAGAACAAAAGAAAACAACACCACAAGTAACAGCTCCACCAAGAACACAATAAAACCAAACTTAAACTGTGACAACAAAGGAAAAAAAGGGGGGAGAGGATGGAGATTAACAGTAGCAAAGGATGATGAAGTGCAGAAATACTTACAAGATGGGGTACTACAATGAATATGGTAGGTACCCTTTTCATTACTTAATGGTAACCACCCTTAAAAAAACCACCACAAAAACACTTGACTTAAAAAAGGTAGCAACAGAGGAAAGAAGTATGGAACACAAACAAACAAAAACAAATGATAGAAAAACAAAAGAGAAGAATCAAACTAGATACAAAACTAACAGAAAGCAATTTATAAAATGGCAGTAGGGAACCCACAAGTGTCAATAATTACACTAAATGTAAATGGATTAAACTTACCAATAAAAAGACACAGAGTAGCAGAATGGATTAAAAAAGAAAATACAACTATATGCTGCCTACAAGAAACACATCTAAGTAACAAGGATAAAAACAAATTCAAAGTGAAAGGCTGGAAAACAATACTCCAAGCAAACAACACCCAAAAAAAAGCAGGCGTAGCAATACTCATATCTAATAATGCTGACTACAAGACAGAAAAAGTACTCAGAGACAAAAATGGTCATTTCATAATGATTAAGGGGAAGTTGAATCAAGAAGACATAACAATCCTTAATATATATGCACCAAACCAAGGAGCACCAAAATATATAAGACAGCTACTTATTGACCTTAAAACAAAAACTAACAAAAATACAATCATACTTGGAGACCTCAATACACCGCTGACGGCTCTAGATCGGTCATCCAAACAGAGAATCAATAAAGATATAGTGGCCTTAAACGAAATACTAGAACACCTGGATATGATAGACATCTACAGGACACTTCATCCTAAAGCGACAGAGTATACATTTTTCTCTAGTGTACATGGAACATTTTCAAGAATTGACCATATGTTGGGCCACAAAGACAATATCAGCAAATTTAGAAAAATTGAAATTGTACCAAGCATATTTTCTGATCATAAAGCCTTGAAACTAGAATTCAACTGCAAAAAAGAGGGGGAAAAACCCACAAAAATGTGGAAACTAAACAACATACTTCTAAAAAATGAATGGGTCAAAGAAGAAATAAGCGCAGAAATCAAAAGATATATACAGACAAATGAAAATGAAAATACGACATATCAGAATCTCTGGGATGCAGCAAAAGCAGTAATAAGAGGGAAGTTCATATCACTTCAGGCCTATATGAACAAACAAGAGAGAGCCGAAGTAAACCACTTAACTTCACACCTTAAGGAACTAGAAAAAGAAGAACAAAGACAACCCAAAACCAGCCGAAGAAAGGAGATAATAAAAATCAGAGCAGAAATAAATGAAATAGAGAACAGAAAAACTATAGAAAAAATCAATAAAACAAGGAGCTGGTTCTTTGAAAAGATCAACAAAATTGACAAACCCTTGGCAAGACTCACCAAGGAAAAAAGACACAGGACTCAAATAAATAAAATCCAAAATGAAAGAGGAGAGATCACCACAGACATCATAGAAATACAAAGAATTATGGTAGAATACTATGAAAAATTATATGCCACAAAATACAACAATCTAGAAGAGATGGATAAATTCCTAGAACAATACAACCTTCCTAGACTAAGTCATGAAGAAGCAGAAAGCCTAAACAGACCAATCAGCAGGGAGGAAATAGAAAAAACTATTAAAAATCTCCCCAAAAATAAAAGTCCAGGCCCAGACGGTTATACTAGTGAATTCTATCAAACATTCAAAGAAGATTTGGTTCCTATTCTACTCAAAGTCTTCCAAAAAATTGAAGAAGAAGCAATACTTCCAAACACATTTTATGAGGCCAACATAACCCTCATACCAAAACCTGGCAAGGATGGCACAAAGAAAGAAAATTACAGACCAATATCGCTAATGAATACAGATGCTAAAATACTAAACAAAATACTGGCAAACCGAATACAACAACATATTAAAAAAATAATACATCATGATCAAGTGGGATTCATCCCAGAATCTCAAGGATGGTTCAACATACGCAAAACGGTTAACGTAATACACCATATCAACAAAACAAAGAACAAAAACCACATGATCTTATCAATAGATGCAGAAAAGGCTTTTGATAAAATACAACACAATTTTATGTTTAAGACTCTCAACAAAATGGGTATAGAAGGAAAATATCTCAACATGATAAAGGCCATATATGATAAACCATCAGCCAACATCCTATTAAACGGCATAAAACTGAGGACTTTCTACCTTAAATCAGGAACAAGACAGGGTTGTCCACTATCTCCACTCTTATTCAACGTGGTGCTAGAAGTTCTGGCCAGAGCAATCAGACAAGACAAAGAAATAAAAGGCATCCATATCGGAAAAGAAGATGTAAAGCTATCACTTTTTGCTGATGATATGATCCTATACATCGAAAACCCGAAGGACTCCACAAAAAGATTATTAGAAACAATAAACCAATACAGTAAGGTCGCAGGATACAAAATTAACATACAAAAGTCCATAGCCTTTCTATATGCCAACAATGAAATATTAGAAAACGAACTCAAAAAAATAATCCCCTTCACGATTGCAACAAAAAAAATAAAATACCTAGGAATAAACATAACAAAGAACGTAAAGGACCTATATAATGAAAATTACAAAGCATTGTTAAGGGAAATCGAAAAAGATACAATGAGATGGAAAAATATTCCTTGTTCTTGGATAGGAAGAATAAATATAATCAAAATGGCCATATTACCCAAAGCAATATACAAATTTAATGCAATTCCCATCAAAATCCCTATGAGATTTTTTAAAGAAATGGAACAAAAAATCATCAGATTTATATGGAACTATAAAAAACCCCGAATAGCCAAAACAATCCTAAGGAAAAAGAATGAAGCTGGGGGCATTACAATACCTGACTTTAAACTATATTATAGGGCCACGATAATCAAAACAGCATGGTATTGGCAAAAAAATAGACACTCAGACCAATGGAACAGAATAGAAAGCCCAGAAATAAAACCACATATATATGGTCAAATAATCTTTGATAAAGGGGCCAACAACACACAATGGAGAAAAGAAAGCCTCTTCAACAAATGGTGTTGGGAAAACTGGAAAGCCACATGCAAAAGAATGAAACTCGACTACAGCCTGTCCCCATGTACTAAAATTAATTCAAAATGGATCAAAGACCTAAATATAAGACCTGAAACAATAAAGTACATAGAAGAAGACATAGGTACTAAAATCATGGACCTGGGTTTTAAAGAACATTTTATGAACTTGACTCCAATGGCAAGAGAAGTGAAGGCAAAGATAAATGAATGGGACTACATCAGAATTAAAAGTTTTTGCTCAGCAAGAGAAACTGAAATCAAAATAAACAGACAGCCAACTAAATGGGAACTGATATTTTCAAACAACAGCTCAGATAAGGGCCTAATATCCAAAATTTACAAAGAACTCATAAAACTCAACAACAAACAAACAAACAATCCCATAAAAAAATGGGAAGAGGACATGAACAGACACTTCTCCCAGGAAGAGATACAAATGGCCAACAGATATATGAAAAGATGCTCAGCTTCATTAGTTATTAGAGAAATGCAAATCAAAACTACAATGAGATACCACCTCACTCCTGTTAGATTAGCTATTATCAACAAGACGGGTAATAGCAAATGTTGGAGAGGCTGTGGAGAAAAAGGAACCCTCATTCACTGTTGGTGGGACTGTAAAGTAGTACAACCATTATGGAGGAAAGTATGGTGGTTCCTCAAAAAACTGCAAATAGAACTACCTTATGACCCAGCAATCCCTCTACTGGGTATATACCCCAAAAACTCAGAAACATTGATACGTGAAGACACATGTAGCCCCATGTTCATTGCAGCACTGTTCACAGTGGCCAAGACATGGAAACAGCCAAAAAGCCATTCAATAGAAGACTGGATTAAGAAGATGTGGCACATATACACTATGGAATACTACTCAGCCATAAGAAATGATGACATCAGATCATTTACAGCAAAATGGTGGGATCTTGATAACATTATAAGGAGTGAAATAAGTAAATCAGAAAAAAACAAGAACTACATGATTCCATACATTGGTGGAACATAAAAATGAGACTAAGAGACATGGACAAGAGTGTGGTGGTTACCATGGGTGGGGGGGGAGGGAGGACATGGGAGGGAGGGAGGGAGAGAGTTAGGGGGAGGGGGAGGGGCACAGAGAACTAGATAGAGGGTGACGGAGGACAACCTGACTTTGGGCGAGGGGTTTGCAACATAATTTGATGACAAAATAACCTAGACATGTTTTCTTTGAATATATGTACTCTGATTTATTAATGTCATCCCATTACCATTAATAAAAATTTATAAAAAAAAAAAAAAAAAAAAAAGAAAATTTAGTCTCACAGTTTTAAACTAGATAGATGACTATGTCATTGCATGGCTGTGATTTTGAGCTAGAATAATATTAAATAGTTTAGTCCATATATATTTAATTTAATAATAGATATAATTGGATGCAAATATAGCATTTTTGTTAGCATTTTATTAGTTTCATCTCTGTTATTCCTTCTTTCTTGCCTTATTATGAATTAATCATTTTTATTTCTATTTTATCACATCTACTTGATATTTACACATTTTTACATAATTATTTTAGTGGTTATTCTGTAGATTACAATATACATTTCTGTTTTATTGTATGTAGTATCTCTTAGATGAATACTTAAATAACCCTAAAGCAATGCAGAGACCTCACTACAGATTCACTTTTCTTACTCTCTTTCTGCTTTATATTCTGTTGTTGTTAATATGCACAGTCTATTGTGGGGTCCCCAAACTTTTTACACCGGGGCCAGTTCACTGTCCCTCAGACCATTGGAGGACTGGGCTATAAAAAAAACTATGAACAAATCCCTATGCACACTGCACATATCTTATTTTAAGTAAAAAAACAAAACAGGAACAAATACAATATTTAAAATAAAGAACAAGTAAATTTAAATCAGCAAATTTATCAGTATTTCAATGGGAACTAAGGGCCTGCTTTTGGCTAATGAGATGGTCAATGTCCAGTTCCATATTTGTCACTGCTAGCCATAACAAGTGATATGACGCACTTCTGGAGGCATGAGGCGACCGTCTGGTGTCACCGGAAGTAGTACTGTATGTGAGCACGCAGCGCTTTGCGGCGCTGGCACATACAGTAATCCAGAATTCACTGACCACCAATGAAAGAAGTGTTCCTTCCGGAAGTGCGGTGGGGGCCGGATAAATGGCCTCAGGGGGCCACATGCAGCCGGTGGGCTGTAGTTTGGGGACCCCTGGTCTATAGTAAAAAATTACTGTCTTGGGAGGATGACGTCAGAGTAATGGCGGAGTAGGAAGCGATACCGATAAATCTCCCCCAAAACTCAACAAGATCTTCAACCAGAAACAGAAAAACCTATACTTGGAGCTTCCAGATTCTTCGCAATACACCCAAAGGTATGATTGAGTGAAAAATTGGCTAAATATATAACCAAACCCCGAAGGAAATAGGGAGTAAGAAATGCTCCGCCTTCCTCACTAACCTAAACAGGGCGGCTTTCTCTGGTAACTGTGAATATAGAAACTGAGGCGGGCAAAGGGGGTGAATAGATCCAGGCCCCCGCAGCAAAAACGGCCGAACCAGGCTGTGGCTCAGAGATCCAAGCCGAGGAAAATCTGATCCTGTGGCAACCCGGGCAATACAAGCTAACACTCGCGCCAAACCCAAACAAAGAAAGACAAGCGGAGCGGCCATTTTACCCGGTCTCCTGGTTGGTGCACAGTTAGTGGAAGAGAGATTTCTTCCTAAGCCGCGGAAGTGGGTGCCCGTGTTGCCCCACGGAGAGGCAGGGTCAGAGGCCTTTCTGTGGGCTGAGGGCAGAGTCTCTGGGCAGCCCCAGCGCCCTGGGAAAGCCACGCACGGGAGGGAGTGAGAACTAATCCCAACGGTGGAGATTTTCCATGCTGGAGGCTGTTTCACTCAGAGGGAACCACGGCCGGCCTCATATCCTGGTTTGCGCGCGCAGATAAGGAGTGAGCGATTCCTCCGAGTGCCTCGGCAGTGCGTGCCCGTGTTATCGCAGAGAGGGGCAGAGTCAGGGGCCTTTGTGTGGGCCAAAGCGGAATCTCGGGCCGCCCCAGCGCCTTGCAAAAGCCGCACACGGGGACGGAGCGAGACTCAATTCCAACGCTGCAACTTTTCCCTGCGGTTGGGGGTTTCACTCAGAGCGTGAGACTGCTGGCCGGATATCCTGGTTGCAGACAGTGAGTGAGAGTTTCCTCCAAGCGCCCCGGAAGTGGGTGCCCGCTTGTGTTACCGGATAGAGTGATAGAGTGGCAGAGCCAGAGGTCTTCGAGTGGGCGGAAAGCCCGCCTGATTATGCTAGCAGCTCTGACTGACTGAGCCTTACCCAGAGCCCTGTGCTGAGTGGAAATAGAGTGGGGAGTTGCCAGCAATTTGAGCCTCTTACTATCCAGGCAGAGGCAGCAACAACCCCATACCTGGACTATCAGGCTACTAATTGAGGAAGGAAAGACTAGGAGAAAGGCTCCAGGAACACGGACTCTCTCACTGTCGGAGCCTATAAATGCTAATGAGCCTCGACTCCCAACGAGAATAAAGCACAATACATGACATTGCCATAGAGACTTATCAACTGCAAACCTCTACCTGAGCGTGCCAAAGGGGCAGAACCCGGGGTACAGAGTCACCGACCAGGAAGAGGGAGAGAAAAGAAAAAGCAAGAAGATAACCTCTCAAAATCAAGAATAATCTGCAGACCTTATAACCTATCCCATTTTATTATATTTGTTTGTTTGTTTCTCTTATCTTCATTCTTGAGACTTTTTTTTCCTCCTCCAATTTGGCCGATTAACTCTCTACCGGTCTTACTCTCTCCTCTCCTTGAACTACACTACCCATAAGTGTTACATCTCCCATTATCATTTCTCTTCTCTTCCTTTCTCTCTATGAGGGTTGCACTCCAAAACCCTTAACTCTCTCTCTCTCTCTCCTTTCTTTTTTCTTCTTTTAGTGGTTCCCTCTTTTTTTTCTCTCTCTCTCTTTCTTTTCTCCCTCTATATTAGTTTCTTCCTTTCTCCTTTACATCTCCTCTCATTCAAACCTCAATAACAAACAAATTATCTTATCTGGGACTCAAACCTATGTTTGTGGCATTTTGGGGGGTTTTTACTTCACCTTTTTAACTCACTAGCAGTGCTCCCATCCCTGGCTCTCCATATTATCTAGTTCTTGTTCCACTAAATACAATAGTAAGTTTTTAATTTGTCCCCCCATTTTTCCATTTTCCTCTTATTCCTCTCATCATAACTCTTAGAAAACCAACACCTAAAAGCAAATCATTTTATTCTTGACCCAAATTTTTTCCTTATTTGCTTTTTGTGGGTCCATACGCTCTTTTTTTTTCTTTTTTCTTTTATTTTTTTTCCTTTTTTTTTTCTTTCTCTCTTTTTTGCCCCTTTATTACTTTTCCCCAATTCAGGCCCTCCATCACAGGCATTGTTTGTTATAACTCACAGTCCACCACAAGATTTTCTCAAGAAAGAGGGGAGAGGAGAGGAGAGGAAAAAAAGAGAGGGGGAATAATTTCCTTTTTTAAAAAAATTTTATTTTATTTTATTTTTCTCTATTTCATTATTAATTTTTTTAAAAAAAAAACAACTCTTTTCAATTTGTTATTTTTTTATTTTTTTTTAACTTTTTATTATTTATTAAATCTCATTAATACTATCAACAAAACCACCCTCAGATGCCATTAAGGAAGAGAAAATCGAATATCATGGATACAAAAGAAAGAGAGGTAACACAGCTAGATGAGGAAAAATCTATGGAGAAAAAATTTAATATATTGGAAACCTTGGAGCTAAATGACAGAGAATTCAAGATATAAATTCTAAAAATCCTCCGAGATATACAAGAAAACACAGAAAGGCAATATAGGGAAATCAGAAAACAACTCCATGAACACAAAGAATATATGTCCAAGGAAATTGAAACTATAAAAACAAATCAAACAGAGATGAAAAACTCAATTCACGAGCTGAAAAACGAAGTAACAAGCTTAGCTAATAGAACAGGTCAGATAGAAGAGAAGATTAGTGAAATAGAAGACAAGCAACTTGAGGCACAACAGAGAGAAGAAGAAAGAGACTCAAAAATTAAAAAAAATGAGATAGCCCTACAAGAATTATCTGACTCCATCAAAAAGAATAACATAAGAATAATAGGTATATCAGAGGGAGAAGAGAGAGAAAATGGAATGGAGAACATACTTAAACAAATAATTGATGAGAACTTCCCAAACCTGTGGAAAGAACTAAAGCCTCAAGTTCAAGAAGCAAACAGAACTCCAAGTTTTCTTAACCCCAACAAACCTACTCCAAGGCATATCATAATGAAATTGACACAAACCAACAGCAAAGAAAAAATTCTCAAGGCAGCCATGGAAAAGAAGAATACAACATATAAAGGAAGGCCCATTAGATTATCACCAGATTTCTCAGCAGAAACTCTACAAGCTAGAAGAGAGTGGACCCCAATATTTAAAGTCCTGAAAGAGAGGAACTTTCAGCCACGAATACTATACCCATCAAAGCTATCCTTCAAATACGAAGGAGAAATAAAAACATTCACAGATACAGAAAAGATGAGGGAATTTATCATCAGAAAACCCCCACTCCAGGAATTACTAAAGGGGGTTCTCCAATCAGATACAAAGAACAAAAAAAAACAGAGCCACAAGTAAAAGCTCCAAGAAGAACACAATAAAACCAAATTTAAACTGTGACAACAACAAAAAGAAAGAGGGGGAGAAGACGGAGATTAACAGTAGCAAAGGACGATGGAGTGCAAAAGTACTCACAAAATAGTTCGCTACAATGAACAGGGTAGGGACCCTTTTCATTACTCAAAGGTAACCACCATTGAAAAAACCACCACAGAAGCACATGAGATAAAAAAGATAGCAACAGAGGAAAGATGTATGGAATACAACCAAATAAAAACAAAAGATAGAAAAACGAAAGAGAAGGATCAAACAAGACACAAAACTAACAGAAAGCAAGATATAAAATGGCAATAGGGAACTCACAAGTATCAATAATTACACTAAATGTAAATGGATTAAACTCACCAATAAAAAGGCACAGAGTAGCAGAATGGATTAAAAAAGAAAATCCAACTGTATGCTGCCTACAGGAAACTCATCTAAGTAACAAGGATAAAAACAAATTCAAAGTGAAAGGCTGGAAAACAATACTCCAAGCAAATAACATCCAAAAAAAAGCAGGTGTAGCAATACTCATATCGGATAATGCTGACTACAAGACAGGAAAAGTACTTAGAGACAAAAATGGCCATTTCATAATGGCTAAGGGGACACTGAATCAAGAAGACATAACAATTCTTAATATATATGCACCAAACCAAGGAGCACCAAAATATATAAGACAGCTACTTATTGATCTTAAAACAAAAACTGACAAAAATACAATCATACTTGGAGACCTCAATACACCGCTGACGGCTCTAGATCGGTCATCCAAACAGAGAATCAACAAAGACATAGTGGCCTTAAACAAAACACTAGAGCACCTGGATATGATAGACATCTACAGGACATTTCATCCCAAAGTGACTGAGTATACATTTTTCTCCAGTGTACATGGATCATTCTCAAGAATTGACCATATGTTGGGCCACAAAAACAATATCAGCAAATTCAGAAAAATTGAAGTTGTACCAAGCATATTTTCTGATCATAAAGCCTTGAAACTAGAATTCAACTGCAAAAAAGAGGAAAAAAATCCCACAAAAATGTGGAAACTAAACAACATACTTTTAAAAAATGAATGGGTCAAAGAAGAAATAAGTGCAGAGATCAAAAGATATATACAGACTAATGAAAATGACAATACGACATATCAGAATCTATGGGATGCAGCAAAAGCAGTGATAAGAGGGAAGTTCATATCGCTTCAGGCATATATGAACAAACAAGAGAGAGCCCAAGTGAACCACTTAACTTCACACCTTAAGGAACTAGAAAAAGAAGAACAAAGACAACCCAAAACCAGCCGAAGAAAGGAGATAATAAAAATCAGAGCAGAAATAAATGAATTAGAGAACAGAAAAACTATAGAAAAAATTAATAGAACAAGGAGCTGGTTCTTTGAAAAGATCAACAAAATTGACAAACCCTTGGCAAGACTTACCAAGGAAAAAAGAGAAAGAACTCATATAAACAAAATACAAAATGAAAGAGGAGAAATCACCACGGACACCGTAGAGATACAAAGAATTATTGTAGAATACTATGAAAAACTTTATGCCACTAAATTCAACAACCTAGAAGAGATGGATAAATTCCTAGAAAAATACAACCTTCCTAGACTGAGTCAAGAAGAAGCAGAAAGCCTAAACAGACCTATCAGTAGAGAAGAAATAGAAAAAACCATTAAAAACCTCCCCAAAAATAAAAGTCCAGGCCCTGACGGCTATACCAGCGAATTTTATCAAACATTCAAAGAAGACTTGGTTCCTATTCTACTCAAAGTCTTCCAAAAAATTGAAGAAGAAGCAATACTTCCAAACACATTTTATGAGGCCAACATAACCCTCATCCCAAAACCAGGCAAGGATGGCACAAAAAAAGAAAACTACAGACCAATATCTCTAATGAATACAGATGCTAAAATACTAAACAAAATACTAGCAAATCGAATACAACAACATATTAAGAAAATAATACATCATGATCAAGTGGGATTCATCCCAGAATCTCAAGGATGGTTCAACATACGTAAAACGGTTAATGTAATACACCATATCAACAAAACAAAGAACAAAAACCACATGATCTTATCAATAGACGCAGAAAAGGCTTTCGATAAAATACAACACAATTTTATGTTTAAGACTCTCAACAAAATGGGTATAGAAGGAAAATATCTCAACATGATAAAGGCCATATATGATAAACCATCAGCTAACATCATATTAAATGGCACTAAACTGAAGGCTTTCCCCCTTAAATCAGGAACAAGACAGGGTTGTCCACTCTCTCCACTCTTATTTAATGTGGTACTAGAGGTTCTCGCCAGAGCAATCGGACAAGACAAAGAAATAAAAGGCATCCATATCGGAAAAGAAGAAGTAAAGGTATCACTTTTTGCAGATGATATGATCCTATACATCGAAAACCCCAAAGAATCCACAAAAAGACTACTAGAAACAATAAGCCAATACAGTAAGGTCGCAGGATACAGAATTAACATTCAGAAGTCAATAGCCTTTCTATATGCCAACAATGAAACAACTGAGAAGGAACTCAAAAGAATAATCCCCTTCACGATTGCAACAAAAAAAATAAAATACTTAGGAATAAACATAACAAAGAATGTAAAGGACTTATATAATGAAAACTATAAACCATTGTTAAGGGAAATCGAAAAAGATATAATGAGATGGAAGAATATACCTTGTTCTTGGCTAGGAAGAATAAATATAATCAAGATGGCTATATTACCCAAAGCAATATACAAATTTAATGCAATTCCCATCAAAATTCCAATGACATTTTTTAAAGAAATAGAGCAAAAAATCATCAGATTTATATGGAACTATAAAAAACCCCGAATAGCCAAAGCAATCCTAAAGAAAAAGAATGAAGCTGGGGGCATAACAATACCTGACTTCAAACTGTATTATAGGGCCACGACAATCAAAACAGCATGGTATTGGCAGAAAAATAGACACTCAGACCAATGGAACAGAATAGAAAGTCCAGAAATAAAACCACATATATATAGTCAAATAATTTTTGATAAAGGGGCCAACAACACACAATGGAGAAAAGAAAGCCTCTTCAATAAATGGTGCTGGGAAAACTGGAAAGCCACATGCAAAAGAATGAAACTGGACTACAGTCTCTCCCCCTGTACAAAAATTAACTCAAAATGGATCAAAGATTTAAACATAAGACCTGAAACAATTAAGTACATAGAAGAAGACATAGGTACTCAACTCATGGACCTGGGTTTTAAAGAGCATTTTATGAATTTGACTCCAATGGCAAGAGAAGTGAAGGCAAAAATTAATGAATGGGACTACATCAGACTAAGAAGTTTTTGCTCAGCAAGGGAAACTGATAACAAAATAAACAGAAAGCCAACTAAATGGGAAATGATATTTTCAAACAACAGCTCAGATAAGGGCCTAATATCCAAAATATACAAAGAACTCCTAAAACTCAACAACAAACAAACAAACAATCCAATAAAAAAATGGGAAGAGGATATGAATAGACACTTCTCCCAGGAAGAAATACAAATGGCCAACAGATATATGAAAAGATGCTCATCTTCTTTAGCTATTAGAGAAATGCAAATCAAAACGGCAATGAGATACCACCTCACACCTGTTCGATTAGCTGTTATTAGCAAGTCAGGTAATAGCAAATGTTGGAGAGGCTGTGGAGAAAAAGGAACCCTCATACACTGTTGGTGGGAATGTAAAGTAGTACAACCATTATGGAAGAAAGTATGGTGGTTCCTCAAAAAACTGAAAATAGAACTACCTTATGACCCAGCAATCCCTCTACTGGGTATATATCCCCAAAACTCAGAAACATTGATACGTAAAGACACATGCAGCCCCATGTTTATTGCAGCATTGTTCACAGTGGCCAGGACATGGAAACAACCAAAAAGCCCATCAATAGATGACTGGATAAAGAAGATGTGGCACATATACACTATGGAATACTACTCAGCCATAAGAAATGATGACATCGGAACATTTACAGCAAAATGGTGGGATCTTGATAACATGATACGAAGCGAAATAAGTAAATCAGAAAAAAACAGGAACTGTATTATTCCATACGTAGGTGGGACATAATAGTGAAACTAAGAGACATTGATAAGAGTGTGGTGGTTACGGGGGGGAGGGGGGAATGGGAGAGGGATAGGGGGTGGGAGGGGCACAAAGAAAACAAGATAGAAGGTGACAGAGGACAATCTGACTTTGGGTGGTGGGTATGCAACATAATTGAACGACAAGATAACCTGGACTTGTTATCTTTGAATATATGTATCCTGATTTATTGATGTCACCCCATTAAAAAAATAAAATTATAAAAAAAAAAAAATTACTGTCTTTTCTATATAAAGAGTTAATGTATGAGCTTGTATACTTTCTAGAGCTATTGATTCCATTCTGCAGTATAGTGCTTCCACTTGGGATAATTGTCCTTCAGTATGAAGAAATTTCATTCAAGTTTTTCACTTGTCAGACTTTTCCTCTAGGACTGCAAAAGTATTATCATTTTCTCCTCACCCCACCCCCTGCTCTGATATATTCCTCTGATAAACTGAGGCTAATATCAACCCTTGCCCAGAATTGGCAATGTCTACAAAGAAAAAATAGCTAGCAAAAATCACCTCACCTTGAAAAAAACTATTCATTATCTAAAGATGTTTACTTGGTTTTTTCAGTGCTTTACAGTACTGTGATATAATAAATATATAATTTTAAGTTATATATTTCCTGGCTTTATTAAAAAATATTTTTATTTTATTTTTTAAATTTAACATGGTTTCAAGTGTCCCACTCAATTAACACCCTCAACGCCCTACACTGTGCTCCCCATGTCCATGCAATCTCTTCACATTTACATTTCACCCCTTTTACACCCCCTACCCTACCTCCATTTGCCCATTACTTCTGCAAGTTACTGTTCTGTTTTCTGTAGCTATATATTATGTATATATAATTTGGCTAATTCCTTCACCTTCTTTGATTCTATCTGCTCATTCCCCTTCTCTCTGATACCAGTCCTGTTCCTTGTGACACTGCTCCTGTTTCTATTTTGTTCCTCAGTTTATTGTGTTCATTATATTTCACATATAAGCAAGATCATATGATATCTGTCTTTCTCTGCTTATATTATTTTACTTAGCATAATAGTCTCCAGGTCTATCCATGTCGTTGCAAAAGGTGAGATTTCCATCTTTTTACAGCCACATAGTATTCCATGGTGTATATGTATCACTGTTTTTTATTCACTCATCCACTGTTGGACACTTGGGCTGTTTCCGGATCTTGGCTAATGTGAACAATGCTGCAATAAACATGAGAATGCATATCTTATTATAAATTAGTGTTTTAGGATTTTGATTATATTCCTAAAAGTGGGATAGCTGGGTCATAAGGCAGTTAAATTTTTAATTTTTTGAGAAAATACCATACTGTTTTCCACAGTGGCTGCAAAAGTCTGTAGGAGGATTTCCTTTTCTCCACACCATCCCCAGCATTTATTGTTTGTTGACTTGTTAATGAAAGCCATTCGTACAGCTGTGAAGTGATATCTTATTGCAGTTTTAATTTGCATTTGTATGATGATTAGTGATGTTGAACATTTTTTTTTCATGTGCCTATCAGCCATCTGTAAGTCCTTTTTAGAAAAGTATCTATTCAGTTTCTTTGCCCATTTTTAATTAGATTGTTTACCTTCCTGTTGTTGAGTTCTAGAAGTTCTTTATACACTTTGGTTATTAATCCCTTATCAGATGTATCAGCAAATATGTTCCATTGAATGGGTTGTCTTTTTATTTTGTAATGGTATCTTTTGCTGTGCACGTTTTTAAATTTGACAGTCCTATTTGTTTATTGTGACCTTTATTTGACTTGCTTGTAGAGATATATCACTAAAAATATTGGAGAGTTTGACTTCCAAGATTTTTATGATTTTGTGACTTACATTTAAGTCTTTCATTCATTTTGAGTTCATTTTTGTAAATGGTATAAATTGGTATAGTTTCATTTTTTTGCATGTACCTGTACAATTTTCCTAACACCATTTATGAAAGAGACTGTCTTTACTCCAATGTATGCTCTTACTTCCTTTGTCAAATATCAATTGACCATAAAGACATGGGTTTATTTCTGGGTTCTCTGTTTCGTTCCATTGAACTGTATGCCTATTCTTATGCGAGTACCAAGCTGTATTAATTACAATAGCCATGTAGTATAACTTGATATAAGGAAGTGTGATACCTCCCACTTTGTTCTTCATTTTTAAGAATCCTGAGGCTAATTGGATTCTTTTTTGGTTTCATATACATTTTCAAAATTTAACAGGAATTTTTCAATTCTTATTAAAATACCAATAGCATACTTTACAGATCTAGAACAAATACTGTATTTCTCCATGTATAATATGTACAATATTCTGAAAAAAAAAATGGGGTCTAAAAACTGGGTGCATCTATACAGTGGCTATAGATGTTTTTACTTGTGTTTCCTGCTTTTTTGTGCTTGTTTTTGTGCTCATTGTTGAAGACACTAATTCATCATCAGACACTGATGATGACAAGCTAATGGATGGGAGTTTTTACAGTGATGAGGAATTGTATGAATTTTATGATGAGTAAAACTTGAGTTTAATAATTTTATGTAATACATTTTTTTTCAAATGTCAGGCCCCCAAATTAAGGTGCATTTTATACATGGGAGCATCTTATACATGGAGAAATATGGTATTTGTTCTAGATCTGTGAAGTATGCCATAAAAATTACTTTGAATCTATAGATTGCTTTGCTCAGTATGAACATTTTAAAGATGTTCATTCTTCCTATCTATGAACATGGGATATGCTTCCACTTGTTTGTATCTTCCTTGATTTCTTTTTTCAATGTTTTATAATTTTCTGAGTACAAGTCTTTTATCTCCTTGGTTAAATGTATTCCTAGGCACTTAATTTTTTTTCAATAGTAAAAAAGATTGTTTTCTTAATTTCCCTTTCTGACACTTTATTGTTGGTGTATAAAAATGCCACTAATTTCTAAATATTAGTTTTATATTCTGTCACCTTGTTGAATTCATTTATCAGGTCTAGTAGTGTTTTTGTTTGAGATGTTAGGGTTTTCTATGAACAGCATCATGTCATCAGAAAATAATGTTTTATTTCTTATTTTCCAATTTGGATGCCTTTTGTTTCTTCTTCTTGTCTGATTGCTGTGGCTAGAACTTTCAGAACTATGTTGAATAAGAGTGGTGAAAGGGTCCACCTCTGTCTTTCTGATCTTAAGGGGATTGCTTTTAACTTTCGCCCATTAAATATGATGTTGGCTGTTGGTTTGTCATATATATTCTTTTTCATGTTGAGGTATGTTTTCTGTTTTCCCACTTTGCTCAGAGTTTTGATCATAAATGGATGCTGGATTTTATCAAATGCTTTTTCTTTATTCATTGATATGATCACGTGATTTTGTCCTTCATTTTGTTTATGTGATGAATCACATTTATTGATTTGTAAATATTGTATCAGTCTTGCCTTCCTGAAATAAATCCCACTTGATCATAAATAAATCTCCTTTTTAATGTTTCTGTATTCAGTGTGCTAATACTTTGTTGATTACTTTACATTCTATATTCATCAGGGATATTGACATACAGTTTTCTTTCCTTGTAGTGTCTTTACCTTGTTAGGAATTAGGATAATGTATGTCTCATAATGTGAGCTAGGAAGTCTTCCCTCCTCTTGAATTTTTTGGAATAGCTTGAGAAGAATAGGTTTTAGTTCATCTTTGAATGTTTGATAAAATTCTCCTGTGAAGCCATCTGGTCCAGGACTTTCAATTGCTAGGAGTTTTTTGATAACTGATTCAATTTCATTTGTTGTAATATGTCTGCTTAGGTTTCTGATTCTTCCAGATTCAGTTTTAAAAAGTTGTATGTTTATAGAAATTTATCTATTTTGCTTAAGTTGTATAATTTTTTAAATATAGATCTTTGTATTACTTTCTTACAATTCTTTGTATTTCTGTGATGTCAGTTGTTACTTTTTCTCTTTCACTTTTAACTTTATTTACTTGGGTTCTCTTTTTCTTGATGAGTCTGGTTAAAGGTTTGTTAACCTTGTTTACCTTTTCAAAGAACTAGCTCTTGATTTTATTGATCTTTTGTATATTTTCTTTTTTTTAGCCTCTATGTTGCTTATTTCTGTTCTGATATTTATTATTTCCTTCTTTTTACTTCCTCTGTAATTTATTTGTTGTTTTTATTCTAGTTTCTTTAGTTGCAGGTTTTGGTTGTTTAATTTTAGCTTTTTCTTGCTTCTTTAGGTATACCTGAAATGCTATGAAAATCCCTCTCAGAACTGCTTTCGTTGTGTCCCATAGATTTTGAGTTGTTGTACATTTATTGTCATTTGTTTCAAAAAAATTTTTTATTTCTTTCTTAATCTCATTGTTAACCCATTCATTACTTAATGACATGCTATTTAGCCTCCAAGTGTAAGTGTTTGACTGTTTCTCAGTTTTTCGATTGTAGTTGATTCCCTTTGTTTTTTCTTTTTTTTTATTGTAGTTGATTTCTAATTTTATGCCATTTTCATCAGAGAAGATGCTTGATACAATTTCAGTCTTTTTAAATTTAGTGACACTTTCTTTTGTGTCCTAACATGTGATCTATCCTAGATAATGAACCATGAGTATTTGAAAAAAATGTATATACTGCTGCTTTGGAATGAAATGTTCTGAAGATATCATTTAAATCCAGTTGATTCAGTATTTCACTTAAGGCTGCTGTTTCTTAGTTGATTTTCTGTCTGGAAAATCTATACATTGATGTTAATGGAGTATTAAAATCCCTTTTCATTATAGTATTGTTGTCAATCTCACACTTTATGTTTGTCAAAATTTGCTTTATATATTTAGGTGCTCCTATATTGGGTTCATAAATATTTACAATGGTATATCTTTTTGTTGGATTACTTTATTATTATGTAATGACCTTCTTTGACCCTTATGATAGTCTCTGTTTCTTATGCTATTTTGTCAGATATAAGTATTGCTACTTCAGCTTTTTTTCATTTGTATTTGCATAAAATATTTATTTTTATTTCTTTATGTTCAGTCTATATGAATCTTTAGTTCTGATGTGGATCTCTTGTAGACAGCATATATACCGGTCTTGTTTTCTTATATATGTCTTTTGATTAGAATATTTAACCCATTTACATTTAAGATTATTATTAATATGTACTTATTCATTGTCACTTTATTCTTTAAACCTACAAACCTCTTTCTCTGGATTTCTTTTTTCCTTTGCTCCTTTTATAGCAGGTCCCTTTACATTTCTTAGAGTAATAAACTCCTTGAGTTTTTTTGTTTGTTTGTTTTGTTTTTGTTTTTGCCTGGTAAGCTCTATTTTTCTCCTTTAATTTTAAATGATAGCTTTGCTCGGTAGAGTAGTCTTGGTTGTAGATTTTTGTTTTGCATCAGTTTGAATATTTCTTGCCAATCCCTTCTGGCCTGAAGTGTTTCTGTTGAGATGTCAGATGTCATATTTATGGGGGCTCCTCTGTAGGTAATTAATTGATTTTCTCTTGCAGCTTTCCATATTCTTTCTTTTTCTCTTAATTTTGGCATTTCAATTATGATTGAAATGGTGTATCTTGGTGTAGGCCTCCTTGGGTTCATCTTTAATGTGAATCTCTGTGTTTCTTTTATTTGTAAGATTTTTTCCTTCATCAGTTTAGGAAAGTTTTCAGCTATGATGTTTTCAAACAAGTTTTCTATTTCTTGTTCATTCTCTTCTCCTTCAGGAACCCCTATGATGTGGATGTTGTTTTTCTTCATGTTATCACAAAAGTCTGTTTCCTCAGTGTTTTTAAGCCTCTTTTCTTTTTGCTCCTCTACTTCTGTGCTTATGTTTATCTTGTCTTCTAATTTGCTAATTCTGTGCTCTACTTCATCCAGCCTGCTGTTGATTCCTTCTAGTGCAGTCTTCATTTGTAATTTCTGACTAAAATTTTTTTATGATTTCAATATCCTTTCTAATACTTACTATATGTTTGTTTAAATTTTCACTGTGGGCCCTGGCCAATTGGCTCAGCGGTAGAGCATTGGCCCAGCATGTGGAAGTCCTGGGTTTGATTCCCTTCCAAGGCACACAGGAGAAGCACCCATCTGCTTCTTATCTACGCAGCTACCATATGTCCTTTCTCTCTGTCTCTCTCTTCCCCTCTTGCAACCAAGACTCCATTAGAGCAAAGTTGGCCTAGGTACTGAGGATGGTTCCATGGCCATCACCTCAGGTGCTAGAATGGCTCCAGCTGCAACAGAGCAATGCCCCAGATGGGCAGAGCATCGATCCCTAGTAGGCATGCCAGATGGATCCCAGTCGGGCGCATGCAGGAGTCTGTCTTCTGCCTCCCTGCTTCTCATTTCAGAAAAAAAAAACTCATTGTGATCATTCATTGTTGCTCTAAAATCCTTAAGCATCCTAATAACCATTATTTTAAACCCTGCATCTGAAAGTTTGGTTACTTCCATCTCATTTACTTCTTTTTCTAGGGAATTCATTTGTTGATTAATTTGGGTAATATTTCTTTGTTTGCCCATTTTGTCTTTGTATTAGGTAACTCTTTTCTGACTTTAAAGTCTGTTGTGCTGTCTTTATGAGGAAGAAGGCCTAGTGGTATTGACATCCAAGCCACCAACATTTATAGTGTTTTTTTGCTCTATAAATTCTTCTTGAGGGTTATATTTACCATCCTGTTGTATGTGAATATTAAATGCAGTTGCCCCTTTTGTGGGTCGAGTTATCCCTTCAGGCTGGCTAGTTATAAGGTTTAACTTTCATCACATTTATTAGATGCTGTATAGTGTCTTTCCTGTTGGGTATACTTATTTTCCACAGTGTTTAGTGCTTACTAGACTCCTCCTTTGCGAGTGCCACTTGTATAACTATCTGAGTCTAGTGTTGGTGCAGTCTGCCACCCACTACTGGTTGTGTTGGATCTAAGTTCTCTTGGGTGGGGTTTGAGTATGAGTTGGCATCAGCTGTTGTTTGTAACTTGCCATGGTCTACCTGTCTAAAGCTACTGCTTTATTTTTTGTTTGTGTTTGTGCTTCTGTGCCTGAGGAGTGTGGGAGGGGTCAACCTCTGTGTAAATATTAGCATCTTCTTGCTTAGAGATGACAGAAGCTCCATGAAAGGGCCCAAACTCATAGATTTGCCTCTACTTTTTAGCTGCTCCACCTCCTCTTGCAGTTGCCTGGTTTCTCATAGTCTTCTGTGAAAAGACTGTAGTGTGGGCTCAGACCGGTCTCATGTACCAATCCCTCTACAGGTTGCAAGGTTGGTGGGTTAGGGCTCCTAAGGTTGAGAATACATTGGTAGGACCATCTACTTCAGGCGTCCCTTGGTCAGAAACTCAGAAGAGGGATAGTGGCCCCTACTCCAGAGCCAAATCCCTCAGCCACTGCTGTATACTCCAATTCTATTTCTCCCCAGTGAGATGAGCAGCAGGTTCAGATTGGTAGTGTCAACAGTCCTCTCTGAAAAAGTTCTTACAGCTGGGGTGCTCTTAGTGTCAGAGAGAAAGACTTAGACAGACCTTTCCTGGAGTTGACTGTGCCCTCCTCAAAATTGGCTAAAATCCTTGACTGGTGTATGGCCAGTATCTGTGGCTGCCATCAAAGCTGCCTGGCTGACACAGGTTCAGGTTTGATTTGAACCAATGGCAATAAAACAGTTGAGCCAAAAGCTGGTGTTCCACTGCCCTTTATTCTAGACTCGCGCCCAGCTGGCGAAAAATACACACTGCAAGAAATACTTCCATTTCCATTCAGGGCTCCCAAAGCCACTGACTCATTTGAGTTTCCTGGAATCAAAGGTTTCTACCTCACCAGTCTTATTTACCTTTATTCCATATTCCTTTTCCTAATCCGCCATTCTGGCTGCCTCCTCCATGTGGCTTCCCTGTCCTGCCTCCATGGGCTCTTCCTAGGATGTAATCACTCTTCCCCAGAACAATGTTATCTCCCGTCATTTTAAAAGCTTTTGGTGCAAAAACCCTCCCCCAACACATATTAGATAATCACGCCCATCCTAAGCAAGAAGGGCAACTAATATCATCACCTGAATGACGGGCATCCACGTGGGCAGGGCCATCTTTAACAAACTGAGCATAATATATTTTATTTGCCCAAACACCATTTTTAACAAAAGGCTTCAGGGAACCTATACCTTGAATGTTTGTGCTCCAAGTTTCTTTCTTTTCCCCTGTGGAACCTCGCCCAGTGGTGCAAGATATCTGGGACCTCGGTTGGCGGACTGTGAAGCTCCAGCTGTCCAATGCATAAGCAGCTGTGCCAGTACTGATCACAGAAAGTGAAACACACCTCAGCTGGGCCTGGTGTCTGGTGAGCCCTCTCAGGACTTGCTTCCAGCAAGTCATTGGGTCCTACTTTGATGTTCTCCAGAACTGGCCACAGGCTGTGCCAGCCATAGGGAACCATCACAGCCGCCACAGGGAACCCAGCTGTAAAGCCAGTAGCCATGGCCACTATCACAGCTGCCTGGCCCATGCAGGTTCACTTTTGATTCGGACAGATGATAATGAAACAACGGAGCCAAGAACTGGTGGGCCATTACCTTTAATCCTAGTTTGCACCTGGCGGGTGAGAAATACACACAGTGGGTAAACACTTCCCTTTCCATTCAGGGCTCTTATTGGTCAAATAAGTTTGTAAATATGATATATATTTTTGCTTGCTTATAGTTTGCATTGGGTGTGGGGGACAGGCTGTAAGCAGGCAGGGTCATTATAGTCTAAGGCTTAGTTTTAAGACTAAGCCTTTCCCACCCTGAGTGACTTTGTATCAGAGACTTCCTTGTTTGTATTGGATTGAAGGTTTTGATTTCTACACTATAAAATGGGGCAGAGGAGCCCATGCTGGAGGAGAGCAAAGAAAGGCCACATGGAGGAGAGGAGAAGTGGCCAAGATGTTGGAGTGCTAAAGGAGAAGCCAGTTTGTGCAGAGAGAAAGAGTGAGGAACAGAGGTGAATAAGGCTGGTGAGGTAGAAACCTTTGATTCTAGGAAACTCGGATAAGTCAGTGGCTTTGGGAGCCTTGAATGGAAAGGGAAGTGTTTTCCCACTGTGTGTATTTATTGCCCCCCGGGTGCAAGCTAGGATTAAAGCTAATGGCCCACCAGTTCTTGGCTCCTTTGTTCATTACTGGTCTGTCCGAATCAAATGCAAACCTGCAGGGGCCAGGCGGCTGTGATTGTGGCCGTGGCTACTGGCTTTACAGCACCCAAAGCCACTGACTCATCCAAGTTTCCTAGAATCAAAGGATTCTACCTCATCAGCCTTATTCACCTCTGTTCCCCATCTCCTCTCGGCACAAACTGGCTTCTCCTTCAGCACTGCGCCATCTTGACTGCTTCTCTTATGCAATCTTAATTTCAGGAATGGAGAGAGAGCAAGCCCCTGGTCTGCCCCATTTTATAGTGTAGAAAATCAAAATCTTTAACCAAGTATACAAATAAGGAAGTCTCTGATACAAAGCCACTTATCTGAGGCATAAATGGGATTCCTCATAGGAGTGTGTTGGGCAGATAAAATGTATTATGCTCACTTTGTAAAAGATAATGCTGCCCACATGGAGGTGCCCAGGTGATATTAATGTGTGTTGGGTGCAGGCAGCATCATTGTAGCCTGGGGCTTGGTTTTGGGATTAAGCCTTTCCCACCCTTTTTGATGTGGGACGGTACAATCCAATCATGCCTTAGAGAAGTGACTTTGTATTAGAGACTTCCCTATTTTGTATATTGTATATTAAAGGTTTTGAATCTACACTATAAAATGGGGGCAGAACGGGAGCTTGCGCTCTTGGTTCCTGGGATGATTAGCATGGGAGAGCAGAGGGAGCAGAGCAGAGAGCAGAAAGGCCATGTGGCCAGGAGAAGCAGCCAAGATGGCGGAGTGCTGAGTGAGATGCCAGTTTGTGCAGAGTTTGTATCTGGGATAAGGAAGGAGATGGGGAACTGAGGAGAATAAGGCTGGTGAGCTAGAAACCTTTGCTTCTAGGAAACTCGGATAAGTCAGTAGCTTTGTGAGCACTGAATGTGAGTGGGTTTTGGAGCCCAGTGTGTATTTTTACTTGCCCGCCGGGTGCAAGCTAGAATTAAAGACTATGGCCCATCAGTTTTTGGCTCCGCTGTTTCTTTACCGACTGTCCAAATCCAATGCGAACCTGCACTGGCTGGGCTGCTGTGAAGGTAGCCACGGCTGCTGGCTTTACAGAGTGCACCACCCCACATCATGCAACAGTCAAGGGTGTGGTGAAAAGCTTAGTGTTGAGATTTTAGGATTAAAAGAGTGGGAAAGGCTTAGTCTTAAAACTAAGCCTTAGGCTTTAAGGACCCTGCCTGCTTACAGCCTGTCTCCCACACCCAATGCAAACTATAAGCGAGCAAACATATATATCATATTTGCAAACTTATTTGACCCACACCAGCACAGACCTGTTCAGGACCCTCACCATGACTGGCCCTCAGCAACTTTCTTGGAACTACAAACAAACCACTGTCTGTGTCTGTGGCTGCCTCTGCTGAGTCTAGATGCACATCGAAATTACAAGCTGCACACCTAAGGTTGGCTTTATGCTATGGTGGACCTGGGAGTAGGTCAGCAAAAGGCCAAGCTTCCCTGAGCTCCACCTTCTGCTGCCTGTCTGTTGGCTGTTTGTTTGGCTGGGCCACTGCAAAAGCTTTTGATAGAGTCTAGAGCAGGGGTCTCAAACTTGCGGCCCGCAGGCCACATGTGGCCCGCCGAACAATTTTGTGCGGCCCGCAGACTAATCCACGAAGTTCAAAATATTTTGGATAAAATTAAGTAAGCCTAGGGGCCTACTTGTATTTTTCATTTCTCTAGCATCCTAGCTAGATATTAGCTTAGTTAACAGCAGTTGTGATGCGAACTACAGTTTCTGGTCGTTTTGTGACACTGAGTAAACTGCATGTATGATTTTGCTTGTTGTACTGATTTTTTTTTTGTTTTCAACTGCAGTGAGAAAAGTGTTGCATAACAGTTGCCTTTTGTAGACCTAGTGTGGCCTGCCAAATGGCTGTGATCTTGCTCTGCGGCCCACATGCTGAGTTGAGTTTGAGACCCCTGGTCTAGAGCCTAGGGCAATTCAGGGATTAGGAAAGATGGTGGATGAGTCTTCTGCCCCTCAGTTTAAGGTATCTGTCTGTCCTGACTTCACAGTCCTCAGTAGGGTGTGGTGGTAGTATTCTAGCCCACTGGGAACTACCATTGTCATGTGGAAAAAAACCTGCTCAAACACAAACTGATGTCAAGAGAAAGAGGGAGAGGCTGCCAAGAGAGACAAAGACCTCCTGAATCTTTTTCTCCCTCAGCTTTTAATCAGAAACAAAACAAAGGTAACAGGATTACAAGTGAGGGAGATCAGGTGATAAGGGGAAAGAATGACTAATCTCCTTTTTGCAGACATGAAGAAAGGGCTAATTTGGGCCAATACCAGTTAGTACATACTTTCTCTTTTGCTAATTAACAAGCACAAAGAAGGGGCTATCTAGAACTTTCTAGACTAATTCTATAAAGCCTGTTCACATTCATTCCTTTGTGTCTGCACAAAGGTCACTCACTCACACAGTTTCTTGGTGTTTGCATCCAAGAGACATTCACTCACGGATTTTTAACTAAAGTTCCTCAATTCAAGTCATAGAGGGTTCAAGGTTATATGGGTGATTCCCTGCATGTGGCCTCTAGGAGTCTGGTGAGTATGACCTCTGAGACCCAGAGATGTGGTCTGCACACAGCCAGGACAGTGTCTACTGAATTTTCTGTGAGGTGGAGTCACCAGTCATAGTCTCTGGAGAGTACTAGGGGGCAGGAGGTGGTGGGAGAAATCTCTGGCCTCAATGCCAAAGAATTTAGTCACTGTCTGTTTGGCGGATAAAATGCATTATGCTCACTTTGTTAAAGATGGCTGTTGGGCAGATAAAATGTATTATGCTCACTTTGTTAAAGATTACACTGCCCACGAGGAGGGAAGAGGCCATCGCCCAGGTGATATTAATGTGTGTTGAGAATCCTTGTAGCCTGGGGCTTGGTTTTGAGATTAAGCCTTTCCCACCCTTTTTGATGTGGGGTGGTACAATCCAATCATGCCTCAGAGAAGTGACTTTGTATTAGAGACTTCCCTATTTCGTATATTGGATTAGAGGTTTGGATTTCTACACTAGAAAATGGGGACAAAACGGGAGCTTGTGCTCTTGGTTCCTGAGATTATCATTAGAAGAGAGAGCAGAGGAGAGCAGAGAAAGGCCACGTGGAGGAGGCCAGGAGAAGCAGGCAAGATGGTGGAGTGCTGAGTGAGATGCCAGTTTGTGTAGAGTTTGTATTTGGGATAAGGAAGGAGATGGGGAACAGAGGTGAATAAATCTGGTGAGCTAGAAACCTTTGCTTCTAGGAAACTCGGATAAGTCAGTGGCTTTGTGAGCACTGAATGTGACTGGGTTTTGGAGCCCAGTGTGTCTTTTTACTTGCCCGCCGGGTGCAAGCTAGAATTAAAGACTATGACCCATTAGTTTTTGGCTCCGCTGTTTCTTTACCGACTGTCTGAATCCAATGCGAACCTGCAAGGGCTGGGCTGCTCTGATGGTGGCCCAGTCCGTGGCTTCTGGCTTTACAATGGCTCTGATCACATGGAGGCTGTTGCCCAGGTGATATTAATGTGTGTCTTTGTGGACTGTGGGCAGGCAGGATCCTTGTAGCCTGGGGCTTGGTTTTGGGATTAAGCCTTTCCCACCCTTTTTGTGGTGTGTCTTTTTTTTTTTTCTTTATTTTATTTATTTATTTTTAATTTATTTTATTTATTCATTTTTTTAGAGAGGAGAGAGAGAGGGAGAGAGAGAGACAGAGAGAAGGGGGGAGGAGCTGGAAGCATCAACTCCCATATGTGCCTGGACCAGGCAAGCCCTGGGCTTCAAACCGGCGACCTCAGCATTCCCAGGTCAATGCTTTACCCACTGCACCCCCACAGGTCAGGCCCTTTCACACCCTTTTTGATGTGGGGTAGTACAATCCAATCATGCCTCAGATAAGTGACTTTGTATTAGAGATGTTGGTCAAATAAGTTTGTAAATATGATATGTTTGCTCGCTTGTGACTTATATTGGGTGTAGGGGACAGGCTGTAAGTAGGCCAGGCCGTTGTAGCCTAAGGTTTGGTTTTAGGACTAAGCTTTTCCCCACACCCTTGACTGATTGTATGATCTGGGTGGCTGAGGTCTCATGTGCACGGACTGATTTCCTGGACTACGACCGGAGTGGGCACTGACTCCTTTGTTGGATGGGCTTACAGATTACGGATTTTGGACAATGTGAAATACCCTGATGGGGGTGGGGGGTGGCTTTGCTGGAAGCACTCCCCTGCCCCGGGAAACTTTTTCCATTGGATTCGGACAGTCGGTAAAGAAACAACGGAGCCACAAACTGGTGGCCATAGTCTTTAATCCTAGCTTGCACCCGACGGGCAAGTAAAAACATACACTGGGCTCTGAAACCCACTCACATTCAGTGCTCACAAAGCCACTGACTTATCTGAGTTTCCTAGAATCAAAGGTTTCTAGCTCACCAGCCTTATTCTCCTCAGTTCCCCATCTCCTTCCTTCTCCAGTGTCAAACTGCACAAACTGGCCTCTCACTCAATACTCTGCCATCTTGGCTGCTTCTCATGGCCACATGGCTTCTTTCTGCTCTCTGCTCTGCTCTCTCCTCTAATGATAATCTCAGGAACCAAGCCCCAGGCTACAAGGATTCTGCCTGCCTTTAGCCCCATTAATATCACCTGGGCGACGACCTCCTCGTGGGCAGCGTAATCTTTAACAAAGTGAGCATAATACATTTTATCTGCCCAACAATCCACCCCTATGCTCACTTTACTACCCACAATTTACATCACCAGCATTCCTGTGCAAGGAAATGAGAACATTACACAAATTACAACAGCAAAAATCATACAGTTTCAACAATTACAAAAGTACACTTCACCAGTCTCTGAGCACTTTGCCCAAAGCGCAAAATGTCCTCGGCCTATGGGAAAAGTTTCCCAGGGCAGGGGAGTGCTTCCAGCAAAGCCACCCCCCACCCCCATCAGGGTATTTCACATTGTCCAAAATCCGTAATCCGTAAGTCCATCCAACAAAGGAGTCAGTGCCCACTCCAGTCGTAGTCCAGGAAATCAGTCCGTGCACATGAGACCTCAGCCACCCAGATCATACAATCAGTCAAGGGTGTGGGGAAAAGCTTAGTCCTAAAACCAAACCTTAGGCTACAACGGCCTGGCCTGCTTATAGCCTGTCCCCCACACCCAATATAAGTCACAAGCAAGCAAACATATATATCATATTTACAAACTTATTTGACCAACATTCCACCCCTTTTGCTCGCTTTACAATCTAAACCACAGGCATCTTCCATGATGGTCACTGTGCAAGGAGTGGGATACATTGCATAAACAGAAATAGTACCAACTACAGCAATAGGATTAACAGATCAAAAACTATGGGCGAAATGAGAGAGCTGTCAGTGGCACCAAGAGAGGCAAATCCTTTCCCTCTGGCAGAATACAGGCCAGAGTTTTGTCTGCAGACAGCACCGTAGCTGGCACCAGAGGCTGCCCTGAGTGGGCATACCAAACCTTATTGGCCAATACACCAGCATCTGCTGGTTCTATGTGTAGTAAAATAGGAGAACTCATTATTGGCCATAAAGAAATTACAAAGGTGCCCTTCAAAATGCTGTCCCCTTGAGCGCTCAAGGGATAATACACTTCTAACCTAGGTGGCCAGGTGCTGGTTGCCCAAGGAGTTAACTGGAGGTCCACCTCTAGCCCCTTTCCCCATGGTGCCAACAAGGCCACCCATCTCAGATGGGGGGCCTGTACAGTCCAGGGCCAAGTCCATTGAAGCCGTTGTCCTTTAAGAAGGGCTGTTGGAGCAGGTAAGAGCACGTTGCCCTGCTGTCCGAAACCTGGCTTGAGTAAAATGTCCTTGGTGCGTATTTGCAACTGAATGGGGGCAGCTGTCCGATGCAGGAGGGCCTCTACTGGAGCTGGCCTCCCCCGTCGAGGTCACTCATTCAAAATCCGGAGTACTGTCCATAAGCGGCGTGTCCATCCAGTAAGAGAGCTGGTTTCTCCTGCGTTTGCTCCAGCTTCCCTATTTTGTATATTGGATTAAAGGTTTTGAATCTACACTATAAAATAGGGGCAGAATGGGAGCTTGCTCTTGGTTCCTGAGATTACATTAGAGGAGAGAGCAGAGAGGAGAGCAGAGAAAGGCCATGTGGAGGAGGCCAGGAGAAGCAGCCAGGATGGTGGAGTGTTCAGTGAGAAGCCAGTTAGTGCAGAGTTAGAAGCAGGGAGAAGGAAGGAGATGGGGAACAGAGGTGAATAAGGCTGGTGAGCTAGAAACCTTTGATTCTAGGAAACTCGGATAAGTCAGTAGCTTTGTGAGCACTGAATGTGAGTGGGTTTTGGAGTCCAATGTGTATTTTTACTTGCCTGCTGGTTGCAAGCTAGGATTAAAGAAGATGGCTCATCAGTTTTTGGCTCTGTTGTTTCTTTACCGACTGTCTGAATCCAATGTGAACCTGCATGGGCCAGGTGGCTGTGATGGCGGCCCTGGCTACTGGCTTTACATTTGGTGTAGTCTGTGGCAGGATTCTATACAAATTAGTATGGACATAGGGCTGGATGCCACATGCCCCTCTTTGGGACAGTGTAAGACCTGCCAGGACGGCAGGAATGAAGGGGGTGGCTGATGACCCACATGCGTGGACTGATTTCCTGGACTACGACCGGAGCGAGCACTGGCTCCTTTGTTGGATGGACTTACGGATTATGGATTTTGGACAATGTGAAATACCCTGATGGGGCTGGGGGGTGGCTTTGCTGGAAGCACTCCCCTGCTCCTGGAAGCTTTTTCTGTGGCTAGAAAGAAGGCTGAGGAATTTTGCACTTTGGGCTAAGTGCTCAGAGATTGGTGAAATGTACCTTTGTAATTGTTGAAACTGTATGATTTTTGCTGTTGTAATTTGTGTAATGTTCTAATTTCCTTGCACAGGGATGCTGGTGATGTAGATTGTGGGTAGTAAAGTGAGCATAGGGGTGGATTGTTGGGCGGATAAAATGTATTATGCTCACTTTGTTAAAGATGGCGCTGCCCACGTGGAGGCCATTGCCCAGGTGATATTAATGTGTGTCTCTGTGGGCTGTGGGCAGGCAGGATCCTTGTAGCCTGGGGCTTGGTTTTGGGGTTAAGCCTTTCCCACCCTTTTAGATGTGGGGTGGTACAATCCAATCATGCCTCAGAGAAGTGACTTTGTATCAGAGACTTCCCTATTTTGTATATTGGATTAAAGGTTTTGAATCTACACTATAAAATGGGGGCAGAACAGGAGCTTGCACTCTTAGTTCCTGAGATTAGCATTAGAGGAGAGAGCAGAGAGGAGAGCAGAGAAAGGCCATGTGGAGGAGGCTAGGAGAAGCAGCCAAGATGGCGGAGTGTTGAGTGAGAAGCCAGTTTGTGCAGAGTTAGAAGTAGGGAGAAGGAAGGAGATGAGGAACAGAGGTGAATAAGTCTGGTGAGCTAGAAACCTTTGATTCTAGGAAACTCAGGTAAGTCAGTAGCTTTGTGAGCACTGAATGTGAGTGGGTTTTGGAGCCCAATGTGTGTTTTTACTTGCCCACCGGGTGCAAGCTAGGATTAATAAGATGGCTCATCAGTTTTTGGCTCCGTTGTTTCTTTACCGACTGTCCGAATCCAATGTGAACCTGCATGGGCCAGGCTGCTGTGATGGTGGCCCTGGCTACTGGCTTTACACTGTCACTATCCTCCTGCTTCCTGGCTTACTTCTCAGAATGGCCAAGTTTCCATAGGGTGGGCCAAGAGAGACTCTTGAGAGTAGGGCAGTTTCTTTCCCCAAAGGCTGATGCCACTCAGAGGGGACTGCTTCCCCTGAGAAAGATGGTGACTGCCAAGTTTTGGAAAATGACTCAGCACAGGGGTTCTGTTCTTAGTGTCTCTCCCTGGGCCACTGACTTCACACTTTCCTCATGAAACTTTAGAACTCTCAGCCCTCCCTCCACCAGAGCCCTGGTGGTAAATGAGACTTTTTGCATTGCCCCTTTAAAAGGGTATCTGCATCTCTGAGAGGTCCCATCTCTTTCCTGCTAACAGAAACTTCATCTCTTTCTACTGCCAAATGCTGTGTGGGTGCCTCTTCTAGGCTCTGGGGCTCAAGACTGGGGTGCTCGGCCTGGGGCTTAGGACCCACATTGTTGGATAAACAATTGTTGTTTTTTTTGTTTGTTTGTTTGTTTTTTTAATTTGCAGACTTGTATTAGAGCAACCCCATGTATGTATAGTCTATGGAAGACTGCTGGTGCTCGCCCTCAGGGTAGCAGATTGCAAATTGTGGATTCCTTTCTGCTTGGGAGAAGCTATTATTTGCTGGAGAAGGTTATGTTTTGCCCCAGCCTGTTTAGGGGGAGAGTGTACAGAGAGAGAGAGAGAGAGAGAGAGAGAGAGCTGACAGGCTTGGGAGCCCCGATTTCAGTCCAGCCTGTTTGGCTGAAGGTGCTGAGGCTGGTATGGACCTGTGAGTCTGGGAGAGTCTGGAGCAGGCGTCCCCAAACTACGGCCCGCGTGCAGCCCCCTTAGGCCATTTATCCGGCCCCCACCACACTTCCGGAAGGGGCACCTCTTTCATTGGTGGTCAGTGAGAGGAGCACTGTATGTGGCAGCCCTCCAACGGTCTGAGGGACAGTGAACTGGCCCTCTGTGTAAAAAGTTTGGGGGCCCCTGGCAGGACTTTGGAAACCCTGAGTGAGAGGAAAGTGGTCTTTCCTGCCTGTTTGCTCATCCACTGTTATGAGACTTTAATAAACAGAACGGTCCACCATTGTTGGGCTCCACAGTTCCTGGACTGTCTGCCTTAATTCGGTGTGAACTGCATGGTCATGGCGGCAGCCACTGGCTTTACACACCCCTCCCAGGGCAAACCTCCCTGCAGTGAGAGTCACTCCGCGCCCTCTGCCACTGCTCACTTTTGGTAGCGGCGCAGCCCTTTTCATGTTTCTGCCCCTCCTACCAGTCTTGGTGTGGTTTCTGTGACTCCTCGGCTATGGACTTCTCTTCATTTAGTCTAAAGCTTGTTTATCAAAATTATTGTTCTTAAATTAAATTATAATCCAATTTGGTCCTGGAAGGTGGCAGTTGGGACATCCGCCTACTCCATTGTCATGTTGGAAATCCAGGATTAGCCTCTTGTAACCTACTCTGTTCTATCTAGAAGCAAGAACTCCATTATCCACTTCATTTCTTAATTTAATCTTTAAAAAAATTTTATTAAGAAATAAATTTAGAGTATCCCTAGTGACTATTCTCCTGGCCTGCTGCCTGACTCTTTCTTTACTATGTTTATAGGAAAGATAGCATTTGTAATACATTAAAAAAAATGCATTCAGATTTCTGGTTTACTTTGACATGTAAAGAGGTTGGAAATTATACTTTTATCCTCACAACCATGACCAAAAAAAAAGCCAAACAAACTATGACTTTTCTTAGATTCTTTAGCAAATTGAGTTCACTAGCCTAGCAGTAAAAAAGGTGTAATCCCTGTCTCTTTGTAGTAATGAAAAACTAAAGAATTTAATTCTTGCTGATGCTCAATGAACCCACTTTTCATTTTCTGCTCCTGCCCAGGCTGAGCCAGAAGACTATCACCATTCAACAGCCCAGCATTGGCGACTTGCCCTGTGCTCAACTTTTCCACACTTTCAGAGGTTGAAACGACACATGGGACATTACAGGCTACATCCAGCAATATAAGAAAATTCTATTACAACTATAGCATATCCCAGCAAAAGTGATGGTCCTACTCTCTGTTACCCGCCAAGAATGTAGGTAGCAACATGGGAGCAACAAATGGAAGCTGAAGCATAAATAAGAAAAATACAAAAGGCTTCTCCAATGTATTGGCACATGATCACACCCTAGCAGGGGCAGTGCCTAAGCCATACTCTGTGAATTCAAACATTTTTGGGATAAATTCCCCACTTTGTGGTTGTTTTTATCAGAGTTCCTATAATCATAGGGGAAGATCAGCTTCTTCGTAAACCACCTCTTCTCTCACAGAGCATACACAGTATGAGGTAGCTTTAGAAAGTTGCAAGTTCATATCGTACTCCAAATTCATCTCATCAAGCCTGTTCTCCATGTTATCCCACACCCCAGAGTCATAAATAGGTTCAGGCAACTGCTCATGTTCTTTTCTCCCAGTTCCCGGCCAGTGTTAGGACTCAGGCTCTTTCTTTCAGACCTGTCTCTGTCGGGCATTCTCCTTTATGTTCCACCCAACTCATGTCCCACTCAGGTGCCAGAGGGGGAGTCACAGAAGCCACTGATGAAGACAGGTGAGCACACTCACACCGAAAGACAGCATGACACACATAAAACATGATTAGCCAGAATCCTACACACAGGAACACTCAAAGAGAGACACACATAAAAAGCAAATGCATATACTGAAAACATACATACACAAACACGCAGATGAATAAAAGCACATATACACACATTCTGATCAAAATCCAAACTTTGACCCCCCTGTTTTCCAGCTCTGACCTTGCAGAATTCAAGGTCATGGTGGGAAATGGGACCTTTGTTAGCAGCTGATTGGCATCCAGTGAGAATGATGTGTCTATGTGGGTACCACCACTGCCACCCTCATGCACTAGAAGAGAGCATAGGCATCATCTCTCTCATGAAGAAGGTCAATGCTCACTCCGGGAGCTTCTCTATATGGATGGGCCCCTTAGGCACTGTACCATTTGGTACCCAGAGATGTCTGATAGAAAGGACAGAGAAAAGTGTGTGGATATGGATCACAGAAAAACATAAACTGTGCATAGTTCCATGTCACAGTTTGTGAGTGCCACATGCATTAGGAAGGTCAAGATGATTAATGATTGTTTCTGAGTAGAAACTCTCAGGCCATCCTTCAGGACGACAATATTTGAATAGTAATTTTCAGGTTGGGCTCATCCAGTTGGAACAATTTTATGTGACAAATACTGAAATGGGTTGAGTGATGGGCCTAAAAGTATGTCTATACCCTAATACCTAAAAACCTGAGTGTATTACCTTATATGACAAAAGAGTGAAAGAGTGAATATTAACATAAATGTGATGTCATTAAGTTAAAGCTATGGAGAGAAGAATTTATCTCGCATTTTCTGGGTAGGTCCTAAATGTAATCACATGTATCCTTGTAAGAGAGAAACAAAGGGAGTTTGAAGATAGACACACAGAAGACACACAGAAGAGGAGGAAGCAATATGTCCATGGAGGTAGGGATTGGAGTGATGCAGCCACAAGCCAATGGATGCCTGCAGCCATTAGAAGCAGGAAGAAGTAAGGAGCAAATTCTCCCCTAGAGTTTCTAAAGGGAGTGTAGCCCTTTGACACCTTGACTTCAAGAGCAAATAAATTTCTATTGTTTTAATGAGCTAGCTTGTGTTAATTTGCTATGGCAATTCCAGGAAACTAATGCAGTAGATGGGGTTGTTCCTTAGGACTGGGTAATAAAAGGACAGGATTTTGAAGAAATGCATTATTCCTGTCCCTGGCACAATCTCTATGTAGTGACCACCAATTGCAGTGACCCCCCCCCCATAGGTTTCTGGGAGCTCAAAGGCCGCCTTCAGTCCTTTTTGTCTCAGGATGTATGAAGTCACCTTGTCATAGAGAGATGAGGGGAGGAAGTCTTGAGCTTATGAAAACTAGAATTCTTTCCTTCCTGGAGGCCTTCAGCCAGCTGATTCTTTCTGGGTTTTGTTTTTTTTTTCCTTGTCCAACTCCTATCTGCCCTTAGATGCAGTCTTCTTGGTAATAGTCCCTTAACCTCTGTACCTGCTTATGCCCATGCTTAATTCCAGAACAGCACCCTTGTCAACTGTATTAGCATAGATGTTCTGTTTCCTGCCTCACATTTGCAGTGTTTTAATTTTGATCCTCCTTCTCTGCTGTGAGGGCTTCTGTCTCCACTTTCATTAACCCAGAAGCTTAGCCAGCCTGCCTGTCTGTTCCTGTTCAATGGTGTGGTCTCTATCATAGGTCTCAGCTGGGGAATCTCAGTGAGAATAATAATAGAATGTACTCATTAAATTTATTAATAAAGAGGTAACTTGTAGGGTCAGAGCTGAAAATGGACACACACACACATGCAGCTTCCCTGTCACATTTGGCAGAAAGATAATCCAATGAAAACTGTTGCATAAAATTATTAAGCTTCTTTTTATGCTTTTGAATCATCACTTTAGAAGAAATATTTTAGAATTATATCACCCAATATCCAAGGAGCGGGAGAGACAGGGAAAAATTTTTATGTACACCCCACATAGCTGACACTGATGGTGTGGTCATTAGAGTATCCTGTCTTCTGGGTGATGAACACCCTGCCATCGTTAGCATGCCAGTAAAGACTGGAGCACAAATATATATATATATATATTTGTATGGTTAAAAGAAAAAAACTGAGGCACATGAAAATTGATAGAGTTTATCTATGTGACATTGATCAGAATTGGGCAGTGCCAACCCAAAAGTAGTTAGGAGTACTCTGCTAACAAAACGTAAGGGCAAGGTTTTCATAGAGAAGATGAGAAAGCAAAGCAAAAAAATTATTTTTTTTACCTGTAGTTTAAGTAATTGCCTTATTTGAGAAAGCCCAGTTGGGTGTCTGTCATTGATTTTTCTTAGGTTTCATTTTCTGAGGTTCAAGGACAGAGACTTTGGCTTAGGTTTCGGTTGCTAATGCAGGCTGCCACATCATTTCAGGCACCTCAAACGAATGTCCTCCTTGTTTAATTGCTGTAGCAATACTTAGCAAAACTAAAAACAATTTTATTTCAATCAAAATCCTACATAGAATATCACATACATCCAAAAGGTTAAAGAGCAATTTCATCAGAAAATACTCTTTTCTTGTGTATATTTTGAAAAGTTCAAAAAGTATAGCTTTACACATGAGGCAGAGTACTATGATAAATTTAAAAAATGTTGAATTTTAAAGTTATTCATATTGGCTATTGTCTGGTGTCAGCATTCTACAGTAAATTACTTTTTTAATATCTAGCTATGGTTGCACAATATCAGAATAGTGAGTGACATGGGTAAATATTTTTAAATGATAGCTGGATGCAAAGTGCATCTGGGATCTTCTTAGTTCAACTAACTTTTTAACTAACACAGATCCCAAAGGCCACAGGTGGCCCTGGCTCAAAGGGACAGAGGGAAAGGAAACAACCTATCATCTTGGCAGCAACAAGCATTTTTCTGCAGGGGAAGAAGCCCTGACAGCAGTCCACACAGCAGTCCAAGAGCTGTTCTCTGCCCCCGAGTGATAGTTAAGGTGGATAATACAGATCTACACAAATAGGTGCAATAGTCTTAGACATGCAAAGCTGGCCCCATACCCCCAATAGAGAACAATATACCTTTTTCTTTTCTTTAAAGAAGCCATTGTGATTTATTTCTTGTGACTTAAGATCAATTTTCTTGATAGCAGCCTCTTTTTTGTATGTTATATATTTTAAAAAATTGTGATAAAATACACATAACAAAATATACCATCTTAACCATTTTTAAGTGCATAGTTCAATGCTATAAAAGATGCTCAGAGTCAATAATCACCAGGAAAATGCAAATTCATGAAATATTACCCCACACCTGTTAGCATAGCTATTATCAAAAAGTCAGAAAGATAATATGCAT